>NW_003299101.1:542320-546661 GCF_000151645.1 Tuber melanosporum
TCTCATATATCCTGTGAACAGAATCAGGTCGGACAAACGGCGACTACCTATATGGTGTTATTCTTACACCTTCAATTCTGTGGTAATATAGTCACAGGATGCAACTGAGATTAATATATAGGATGACACATGGGCCCCATAAGGGAGCTGGAGGGGGGTGTTGGAGACCAGAGATTCCGATTCCGAGTGGGGTTACCCTACTTAGGGTGGTTCCTAGGTATCGGGTTCTGGTATTCCTAACACCGACATAGCTGTCTGGTGTTTCACTTCCCTCCCCGATGGGAGAGTTGTCTTGCATATTTCTTGTCCTCCCCACCAGTGGGGGTCTTTAGCTGATACTTACCACCATCTCTGCCAGAAAGACCTTGAATATTGATATCAGAACTCTCTGAAGCTAGTTTTACAATCTCCTTACAATGGTTTCGTAGGTATTTGATAAGTCCTTCAATACCTTTGTTTCTCAGTCTTTGCTCATAACTAATCCAATTAGTTAGTTTTCAATTTAAGAGGAGCATGAATTCATACATATAATGTGGGAAGTCCACGTTGGGCAGTGCCAGGATACCGATACTAAACTCATCAACAAGTCTTGACCATCTGCAACTAGCCTTAAGCCTATAACTTAGTTTTTACTTGTTAACCCCCTGTATGATCCCTAGTAATCTATCTTACCCAATATTTTCAGTAGCTGAGGCCAATAGGAGAAGCGATAGTTGTCACTGACATGCTATTAATTGTATTCCTGTATCTGTAATTCTGACTGCCTGATAAAGTTGCCGCACTTTCTCCTCTTCGTTCTCCCCCGGTAGTGATTGTAAAGTTATCTGCTGATAGAAAGTAAAATCATTTTTCTTCCAGTGTACTATAGTTTCTCCACCAGTACTGAGATTAAACTTTTAGCTCAATAAAATAGCCTGACATACAAGGTCTCTGGGATATGTTGGGCAAAGCTGATCAAGATTGGCTTCCTTATTTCCTCTCGTGTGGGCATTGGCATTTCGTTCCCTAATCAACCTTTATCCTACTAGGCTGGTACTTATTTTACTAATATCAGATATCATTGCTCGGACAAGATATGCATTCAAGAAGGCCATAATATGGATGGTTAATAAGATTGGTCCAACCAGAGTTATTAGTTGACTTACCTCCCGATCCCCGATGATCTGCGATATCGTCTCTTCAGTTGACTGAGTTATAAAATTGATCACCACAGGTGCGGATTTATATAGCAAGCTCTGCATAATGTCTCCCTCTTTGCTCTTTGCATCCAGACTGTTCTTGATGTCAAGTATTATAGGCAGCATCAGATGCAAAATTACCAACCCCAATCAGGTTAGGCACCTTGGCAACTGTTATTGGCCTCATCATTTGCACCCTCTGAGGTCAAAAGAAAATTTGACTCAACACCTTACCTCGTTGGAGGAGAGAGTAATCTTTACTCACAAATGTCATTTGTTTGCAAGTAGGGGAGGAACTTTGGCCATCTGCGACAAAGTAGTTGTCTCACCCTTTTGGGACTTATTTCAAGGGAAGTGTACTAGTACACCAATACCGTACTGTACTAGTACGGTACACCCTAGTACTACAAGTACCAGAGGGTATTGTAGTTGGAGTCAGGAAAAAAAGGAAAGGTTTAAAATGTTTTTGCACATACTCGTACTAAACCTTACCAATTTTCTAATGTTTTTCACTGGTAAATCACTTTGGTGTATATGAAAACATTCCCCTTGTACCTTGGATCTGAGGTCAAGTGTAAGTATGAGGCTACCTTCAAGATTCGCTAACACCCCCCATTTTACACTAAAAGTAGGTGTTTTTGCTTTGCAAAATCACAGATTTGTTACTGTGCAAAAAAATAGGAAAATTCGCTAACATTTTTGGTGATATCTAGATATTACTGTAAGGTATGGGGTACGGTTGGGCAAATAATTCCTTCTCAGGGGATGCCAAGGAAGCTCTGCAGGATAAGAGGGTACCATGGGGTAAAAAGACACTATGGGGTAAATAATTTCTTACGGGGGATGACAAGACAGCTCCATCGAGTAAGAGGGGACGTAAGGCAACTATGTACTGTAGGGTAAAAAGACTCTGTGGGGGGTGCCAAGAAAGCTCCGTAGGATAAGAGGATAGCGGGGGGTAAAAGAGGACCATATGATAAAAGGGCACTGTAGGGTGGATAATTCTTGATGGGAGACGCCAAGGAGGCTTCGTAGGGTAAGCGAGTACTGTATAGCGGGGGGGTACCCATACAGGAGGTGTCATAAAAGCTCTGTAGGGTAAGAGTAAAGGTGTACTGTACAGAGAGATAGATTACTGTATAGCAGGATAGCATAAATAACCAAATATTACAATCCAACTCTGCATACTTCACTAACACCCAATCCCTTAAGAAATGACTTCCTTAAAAAAAAAATTTTATTAATACCTTGTATACCCTCTATCTACTTTATTGGTATTTTCTCCTGTACGAGGCTATCTTCAAAAACTTTTGACCCCCCCCCATTTTACACACCAAATGTGGCTAATTTAACCTTCGACCACTATCATGCTTTATAGAATTGTAGCATGGACAATTATTAACACAGCTTGATACTTATGGGCAATGATGTTTTACGATGAGGGACCGAAAGTGGTGCCTTGGATGCCTCTTTAGGGCATGTTAGAATCCTTTTCTTTTGATCCTCTTGAGCAAACAATAAGTTCTTCCAGGGGCTGCAGTCTCTTATAGTATTATGTGAGAGCAGTAGATACCATATGTGAGGGGTCGTTTTCACCCTAAAACATGATAATAAGATGTGAATCAGGATTTTTCAGAAAGTAACCCTTCTCGATTAGTTATTTCCCTTGAATAAATTACAAGAGTCTTGGAGATGAGACCCTGTGGTAAATCCTTGCTTTTGACCTCTCTGTATAAAAAAGGATTTCACCAGATTGCGCAGTATCATGCAAGGGCTAGGCATTTAGCTTTCGGACACATTAAGAGTTACAGTTAAACCTCGCTATCCTGTATGAAATATTGTGAATTTAAAAGATTTCTACAGTAAAACTTGGCCCATTGCCCCAGATCACTTGTTGTACTAAACAGATTCTTTACATTTTGTTCCACAACTAAACGCTCTATCTACAAGTACTCGTACACAAGATTTAGCATTAGAACATATGAGTCTGAATTTTGTATGAGCGCACAGACGGGCACAGATGATATGCTATACAAAGTTTGACCTATTTGCACATATCTGGGTATTACACAATAGCAGTCGTGTTCACAAACGTCGTTTAATTACTAGTACTGGTATATTTCAATCGGCTATAGGGGTACGGTACTTGGCAATTTATAAAGTATAGTACTTGTATTTGGGTGACTTGGCGCCAAGGTGTCCCAGCTCACATCTGAATACAGAATCTTGGCGCCAAGTCAGCCGAACACTCTATGAACTGCCAAAGATAAAGAGGTGGCCATCCCGCACTTGGTTGAGAAGTACCTCCACCATCCCTACCACCTTTTAAAAAGCGAAGCACCAATAAGAAAGGAACATCAAGATAAGTTTATTTAAAGCCACTCTGTCTCTCTAATTAGATAGAGTACTGGTATTGAAGACTGACTTGAAAAATACATGGGAAGTCAGCGATTGTCGGTTATGCCTGTGATTTTTAGCAAACTCGTCCCCAGGGCTACCCCTCACACAATCATGATAATCCCTTTGGTTGCACACCGGATCAAATGCCACTACACGGTAGAACAAGGCTCAATGGATGCAGGAAAGGGAGTTGCAGGAGATGGGATTGCAGGAGATGGAATTGCAGGAAATTGGATTGCAGGAGATGGGGGGAACGTTGATGGGGGTGGGGAGCCTCTATCATATGGTTAAAGAGTAGTACTCTTAGAAAAGGTGAATTTACGATGACAAATCTGCTCGACTATACTAGTAGTCTGATTGCCTGCCAGAGGGTAGAGGCAGTGTTCGACAAGATGGAATCCTGGTTTAAGTAGGCAGGAGGACTTATTTTTGCCTCAGTAAGAAATAAGTAGCCTCTTTCTCACAGCTCTTAGATTGACAAATATACCAGTTCAAGGCAAAGTTTGCTTACGATGCTTCTACGGAAATGAGAATAGCAAAGAAATTTGACATGCATGAGGCCAAATTTGAGAAGAAGCTGGAGGATCAGGAGTGGAGTTTGATAGGGCACATTAGCACTGAGCTTGCCAAACTTCGCTTAGAAATTCGGAACGATCGCCTGCAGGATGAGCTGAAAGATAAAAAGGGGGGGGATAAGGATTAAAGTCCTCCATGGGACCGAGATGAAAACCGTGAGATACTAGAAGAAAGAAGTGCTAAACTC
>NW_003299101.1:546865-549065 GCF_000151645.1 Tuber melanosporum
TCTGGTTAATTAGTCCCTACCTTGTTACGAAGTACAACTCCTATAGGTTTTGTAGGAGGTGCTACCATTTGTTGAATAGAAACCTTATGCTAGCCTTATAAAAAAATGTTATGGGCATACAGAATGTCTAGTTGGGGGAGCAAAACCCGACTTCGAGAGTCTCTTTATGGACTCAAACTACTGCTCTGAGGTACTTTGGAGCATCATCCTCATATCAATATTGTGCTCTTTTACCCTCTCATCCTACAGAGCTTCCTTGGCATCCCCCGCATGGTGTTTTCTTACCCTACAGTATTATTAACTTACTCTGCTCCCCCAGGCAGTCCAAAGCAATAATACTCTGAGCTAATACACCAATACAGTTTTTGGGATTGTGAGTATAGTGATCTGTTCGAAATTAATGATCCCAATGATGCCGAGTCACTTGAACATGAAAAAGAGGATGCTGCTGACATATCCAGAGTAACTGTTCCCGTAGACACTGGAGTGACAGCACCCCACCTTTTGAAACTCATGGTGAAATTTGAAAAGTAAGAAAACTACATGAGTACACTACAAGTACTTCATGTCAGGAAAGTTTGTGTGTATTCTTTGGGTGATGCCTTAGGCATAACTGCCAAAACTTTAGACTTCTAACTTCTAAACAAGAACAAGGGTTATTGCTTTCTCATGATCTAGACTGCTCATTATTTCCTTAGAATACAGTTTGATTTTGCTCTGAAAAGTCCAATCTGCAGAGTACTATTACAAATTGGAGATTCAAGTACAGGACTTAGAGTCTTACCTATCTCTTATCAGACCAGGACTCCTCACAATATACAATATTCCTACCCAAATCGTTTCCTATAGTAATGTGTATCTTCTTTCGCATTTCTTGGCTCCTACAGCCTTTGAATTTAGCCTGATTTCTTTTGTACTAGAGATTGTGACTCCCCTGAGATAATTACATGTCCATTTGTATTCCTCACCTCAGGTACAACAAGCTCCTCGAGTGGTGGCCAATGGAAAAATGTAGTAATTCGATTATGATCCCCATATTGTATCCGACTACCCTCAGTTACCCTCTTAGTTCGGTAGTCGCCAAGGACAAAGAGTGACATGATTAAAATCTAGGCTTCCGCATCAATTGTTAGGTTATATATAGTTAATCACAAAGAACAGATACCCATATGTGATTTGTCCCGCTCTAGCAGTTTATTTATCGAATCTATAAGCTAATCCTGATAACCTATCCTTACTGTTAGTGCTAGCTGGTTACCCACTATGGAGGATCCTACATTCTCTCTTAATTTGCCAGACAAGCAAGATCCGCTGAGTATAAACCATTCTTTTTTCTGTGCCTTTCCAGGATTCTCTTTATATTGGGAAGATGAGAGGTAATCCCAATACCGGAAGCAAACAACACTACTGTTCCATATGAAACATAATTCTCCTCACTACTATAAGGACCTTCCAATAGTCTTTTAAGCATGGATTGGTGAGTGCTGAAGAGACATTTTGTGAATCCTTTACATGGGTGAATCAAGAATGATATAGTCATACCACTACCACCTGGGTCTCTTTCCTACCAAGCTACAGTAAAGAGATGGAACTGGGTAAAAGTAAAGGAGCTAACTCTCAGTATACAGAGGAAGAAATAATGGCCTGTGCGGGGGACCCATACTCTGGAAACTCTCAGACTAATTCTGCTGATATTATTATCATGATAAAGTATTGCTAAACCCACACTAAGATCCCTATAGAGTATGTAAAAAAATCGGATACAGAAAATGCCACCCCAAGATGCGGTTATCGTAATTAGGTAAAACTTTATGAAAGGTTGTTTGCGCCCTAGGTGATACCAGAGTGCTCACAGGATAGTTATAGAAAGCACAACATGCAGAGTGAGAAAAGTCTCGTACAGCTAATGGTGGATCAACTGAGGAGAGAGGAGGAATAGACCAAGTAATGAACTAGCAACCTATTATATGTTATTAAATTAGAATATCATACATCATGCAGGTAACTCACTACAATCTCAGAAGGGTTGGTGCTGTTTTGTTGACTAAAAAATATTACACTATGGGTGAGACCTTGGGTGACTACCACACAGTCCATCCAATAATGCATGCAACTGTAATTCTCCAATGTAAAGCGAGAAAAGTTGGAAAGAATGTTGATTCTGCCACTGATTAATTTGGGGAGGTTTCAAGAAACAACG
>NW_003299101.1:549798-594054 GCF_000151645.1 Tuber melanosporum
CGGTACCTTTCACAGCAGCGTTAGCGTTAGTGAACAAAGGTTAATTGTTCTGGAAGTCCTATCTGGAATTGAGTTTCTTTCCTCGAAGGGCCTCGTACATGGTGATATTAGTTCCAAGAACGTATTTATATCAATCTAAGCTTACATCAAGATTGGGAACTTCATCACCTGCAAGACAAATCACAAACAGACGCAAAGTCAAATAGAATAGGAAAACATAGATACACAAACACTTGGTACAGTGGTAAAACATATGATGGAATGGAGCATCAAATTCTGGGTTGATAGTGATAGAAGGGTACCAGAATTGGAACACCCTGAAAATTAGAGCGTAGATGTGTTAAGTTTTATCTCAAATACATCTTAGGCGTCGTTGGGAGAATTAACCAAGGTGACCTCCAGCACAATCTCCTAGAGCTAAACTATCTAACACCTTGGTAGTCTAACTTTCTTAAGAATTGTGCTAGCTGTGCAGCTATGGTACTTCATAGTCAGGAGGCTTTAGCTTTGTATGAAAGGTGCTAGAAGCACTTTCTGAATGGTGATATTTGAGCAAACAAGAGAGTAGAATTCCTCTTGTAGAATTTTGAAACTATAAAAAACAATTGTATCTAATCCTAATTTCATAACTATTTGATTTTTACTCTTTCAAAACAGAAATCAATAGTTTATATTTATTTTCAAGACTACTACTGTGTGCCAAAGCAAGTCGGTGGTGTCTGCCCAATTAATGATTGTAATCCTTCCACATTCATCTAAGTCCTGAACATATTACAGTACATAAATTGAACTCGGGTGTGAATAACAAGATTAGAAATCTAAAAATCCATAATACATTTCAAAGAGAGATACAACTCCTGCTATCGAAAAACTCATTGAGGCTCACCCTGCTGCTTGTTAGTGTACAGGAGATGGAAAAAAGTAATGTGATACTCATATAACATAAATCTCCATACATCAACATTTTCGATAACATATAGTACTACCTCATTCTACAATAACATTTAATAAATAAAATAAGTAAAGAAGATGAAATAAAATAGTCCTCAGTATTCCCTTAAAGTAAAATAAAAAGAAAATCTTAAATCAATAATGTGTTTGATGCTCTTTTCTTCTGATAACCTCTTTGATTCTTTTTAGCATACTCCTGCAAAGATCTATAAACCATCCATTAGCAATAGATTCCTAAGCTTCCTCCACAGCTCTGATCAGCTCTTCTCTACTTGCAACTCTTCCATATCTTTTCCCCAAGTAAGTCTCCATATCTCCTCAGATATTCTCAATCAAGTTCAGATCTGGAGACTGTTGTGGCTAAGGCAATATATCTAATTCAGTTTTCTTGCAACACTTTGTAGAAAATCTGTAATTAAATTTAGTAGTTAGATTATATTCTTAAGTAAGTAGTTCTGTAATAAAAAGACAGAAAATAAAATAATTCTAAGATATATAAAAGAAGATAGAAATTACTTTTGATGCCCTGGTATACCATCTTTAACAACTCTTGTCCAACCAAATCTCTCACAACACTCATGCCAGAAAGCAATTAAAACTGGATCCAGTATACACTTAGTATACTCACAAGAATCTACTTTAATCTTTCCTGGCACTACTACCAACTTTGACCTCAAATTTCTACAAAAGGCTTCCCATACCATAATCCTATTTCTTCCTGACTCCCAGACTTCATCCAGACAATCCTAATCATACTCCTCAAAAAGCTCTCTTATCACCCATCTACTCTGTCCAAACTCAGCTGTAGAGAAAGAAGTTTCATCTGTCTACATGATTCTAGATCACTCTCTCAATTTCCAAGCTCTTCTTCTCATATACCAACCAAATCTAATTGGTATATTTTTAGGACCCAAATCCCATCTAAAATATATTTTAACTTTGTAAAAACATAAATTTTTATTAGAAAACTTACTTCTTGCGAAGTTTTCTTTTATTTGAATTGATACTCTTAGCTGCCTTCCTAATTGTTCTAGATAATGCCTTCAATTCCTTAACTTTCTTAATATCTTTCCAAGATAGTCTTCGATTCCTGTTATTTTCTTTAATAAAAGATTTCAGATCATCCAGATCAGACTCTTGGAAGATTAGAGGTCTTCCTGTTCACTGGTAGTAGGAGGGACTACCTGTTTTCTGGTAGCAGTGATAGATGTGAGTACAAGTACAATGATTTACTTTGAGGCCAGTTTTTTTCTCCAATTTTGTAGCTATCTTTCTGAAAGACTATTCTGCTATTTCTCATAAGGCAATAATTTGGATCTGGTCATCATGGGTAGTTTCTTACTCGAAGAGTTGCTTCTTCTTTATCAACGATTGCCATTGCTCAAGGTTTTCTGAGTTGATTGCTATTTTATTTTATCTTATTATTATCTCTACTACCTATATACATTTATTTAATTAAACTACTTACACTTACTGCAGCTGGCTTCTTATACCTACGTATTAATTCTTGAGGAAGGTTTGGAGTGCTGTGAAGGATAGGGTTGATATCACAATAAGAGGGTAGGAAGAGGAGATACGAGCATGGAAGATGCTATTGCAATGGTGTCATACTACTTCCTTCTACCCCCTTGTACTGTACTGTGACATATAATACACTGTTATAAAGCCACTCACAAAAAGGTTTGACAACTCCTACTACCTGTAAGAATACGAGTATCTTCAGATCTTTTCGAGTAATCTTTGATGTACTACAATCTTTTGCAGATTGTTGATATCCTATCCCTTGGGTAGTTTGTGTCTGTACAAGTCCTCTATCTGCTAATATGCTCTTTGCTATTCAGTCCTGATGACCAGTACTGTGTTCTTCCTCAAATTTTCGTTCCAGTACTTGCTGAAGCACCTCACAAGTTTTTTGAATGAAAACCACTTCATTTCCGTTCCTTCAAGTATTGATCAATGAGTAAGAGCCTGTTTTGTAGGTACCGATGTGTGGAGAGGAAGAAACTTACTTCGTGTATTTCCTATCTATCCTGCAACTGCTACTTAAGGTGAAATACATGTATGTGCTAAGCTACTGCTTGCCACATCTTCCTAACTTGTAACCTTAATGACTATGAGGTTAGTTCCAGTACTACATACACTCCTGTGTTATCATGTTTAGTACCAACAGAAGGGGTGATGACCTTTCAGTTGTGAAATGATTTAACCTGGAGAAATGGTTGTCAATTTCACACCATTTGCTCTCAATCGTTACACTTTAGTTGCTATAGAGCAACATTTTTGAAAATTTTCACAAACACCACACACTACTCTCACACCCTTCTTGCCACCTCCTAGAATTCACTACTCCAGCTCACCAAGCTACTCTCTTCAAAGCACTCTGGAATTCACACTTCTTGCTCATTTCAGGTTCTGGTCATCAGAGTCTTTGCCTGCTCACATCACCCCTCCAGGTCCTGTGAGTGCAAGTTCTAGTTTCAGAAGTCCTACAAGCTCTTGCAATTGAATCCACTCCAATACCATCCATCAAGCTTCTTCCAGTTTGTGTAATTCCACTGACTCTCAGTCAAGGTCTCTAGCTCTTTTGTTCCTGGTAATCCTAATCTTGACACTTGCTTCTCTCAGTTTACTCAGCTATATTTACTACCTTTCGAGCTGCTCTCTTGTAGAATATTATCTCACCTATTTCATCCGCAATCAGAAGCTCATACTTTTTATCTTGTAAATCAATACTGCTACAGTACTCTGATCAGGACTTTCACCCTCAAACTCAGAGGCATTAGAGAAGTACAACGTAGATAAAGTTCTTGCAACTGAAACTACCATTCTGCCAACTATATCTGACCCCAGCTTATGATTTTTATTCAAGAGCTACGCCTTATATTGCTGCTTTCTTACAAACTGTAAAAGCTTTAAGCCAACTATCAAGTGCATGCCCAAAATCAAAGATGAATACAAGATAGCTCTTATCAAGGAAGCACATTAGACAGAGTATTCTACTCTTCTCCGTTTCTCTTAATACCCTTAGCCCAGCTCAAGCTGTTTATCTCTTGCTCTCTCCCTCTTTCGTCATCCACTGATAGTACCTGTCCACTTGTGCACACGGTCTAAGCTCTCTTTAGGATTTACATTCTTCAATTAGTTCTCACTCATTTGAAATTTAACCCACCTGCCATATTAGCTCTCAAACTCGGTCCTG
Source organism: Tuber melanosporum (assembly GCF_000151645.1). NCBI lineage: Eukaryota > Fungi > Ascomycota > Pezizomycetes > Pezizales > Tuberaceae > Tuber > Tuber melanosporum. The sequence goes on from NW_003299101.1 coordinate 553,949, forward strand.
CCAGTGCTTATACTACTAAATGCAATTTGGTATGCCCCCTCAGCCATCTGCCCAAGAGAGTATGATGCCATCCGCAATATCAGTAGATGAACAAAATTCTAGCAACTTATTCCAGTATTTCATAATTCAGCTCCATGAAATATTTTAAAGTACTAACCCCAAATGAATCAGTACTAGCAGCTCTATCACAAGTACTCATGTTCTTTTGGAAGGTGATTTTTATTCCAGCTTTTCTACTTAACTTATACCAACTGATAGTCAAGACATACCAACAGTAATCTCTGATGATAGCAAGATTCCTTCTTTATTTGCTGCTACGAAAATAAAATCCAGAAAGCCTCATGAATGAGCTATTGCATGGTCAGCTGAAATGACCACTATCTAGCTTTGAGAGTTAGCAAATGCCATACAAATTGGTAAACACTAAGATAATGGGTTCAAAATGGATGATTGAAATGCTATTGCCAATGCTGTTTAAATTATAGTGGGTAGTAGGGTACCTGTTACAGGAGAAAAGTTTCAGGAAAATTTGGAGAACTTACAGAGAAAATGGAAAGTTTGGAGAAGGCTGAAGATGAGTGGCTTTCGGTATGACCCAGTAACTGGGGCTATTACAGCACCAGATGAGGTTTGGGAGATGGAGATTCAAAGGCAGTCAGCAATACGCGAGTTCTATGATAAGCCTATACAAAATACAAGACAACTTACAGAAATTTCAGAGGGCATTTAAGCTGTCAGTCGGAATGCTATCTACCCATGAGCAAACCTGCCTCTTGTAGCCATTATTGAGATGTCTACTTTGAATACTCTATTGGTTATTAAGTCTGATGAAGAGACTAGTACTGACTGTCTACAACTAGTTAAAAGTATAAGGATATTAATGCTTTACTACTAACTCCACTAGGACATGTTGGACCTTGTTCTGAGAACCCCACTAATCGTCTGATTAATGCAGTTGAAAAGATAATTGATATCCTATTCTCCATTCCTGCTATGGCTTTTGAGTCTAGTGTCCATCGGGCTGTTATCAAGTTTCGCCAAATATATAAAGATAAAAGTTATTGGTCCACTCAGAATATTTTAGCTGGATATGATCTTTTTGAGAATTCTGTCAAGGTAGATATCTTCTTAGCATTAAAGGGCAGGAAAGATGAGGAAATGTGGCTGAGATGTCAAATTACTAGCCATTTGGCATAGTTACTGTATGCTAGCCAGATTACTCAATATTTATTCTGATAGTTTACATAGTCAGTCCATATCTTGGTTGCTCTTCTATTCTGATCAGCAATCATCTCTTACATATCCACTCCTAGTACATCTATCATTCTCTCTCCATTGTCATGCTACCAATTACTCTCTCCAAATATCTTATTTGTATTATCTTCTCCTCTCTCAATATAAAATTCATCATCCTCTCCATTAGCATGATGACAGATAAAATTGTGCCTGGACATCTAAGCTATATTCTGGAAAGATATTGAGAATTCAAAACCGATAACGTAGAACAGCAAATATTCTCTCAATTATATTGCATAACTGGGTATGCCGAAAGTTAAACAGCTTTTCTTTACTTTGAGGATGTTAGCAGAAGCGTGCTTGCTCTTGTAAATGGTATCGAACAGTGTGATATCGTGTAAGAAATCTGTAACCGGTACAAGTACTCGGTTATTGGTTTTGTTTTATGGTTTGTTTAAAGTATCGTTTGATACTTGGTTTTGTTTTATGTTTTGTTTTAAGTATCGTTTGATACTTGGTTTTGTTTTATGTTTTGTTTTAAGTATTGTTTGATACTTGATTTTGTTTTATGTTTTGTTTTAAGTATCACTTTGATACTTGGTTTGTTTTAAGTATTGTTTGATACTTGGTTTTGTTTTATGTTTTGTTTTAAGTATCATTTAATACTTGGTTTTGTTTTATGTTTTGTTTTAAGTATCGCTTTGATACTTGGTTTGTTTTAAGTATCGTTTAATACTTGGTTTTGTTTTATGTTTTGTTTTAAGTATCGCTTTAATACTTGGTTTGTTTTAAGTATCGTTTGATACTTGGTTTTGTTTTATGTTTTGTTTTAAGTATGGCTTTGATACTTAAGAAGTTTTACCAAAGAGTATCAATTGATACCTTTGATTAGTTTCGTTCATGCTAGACATGAACAGATTTGTGTATTTAAAGACCACCTGTTTCTACGATAGAAAAGGCAGACTTCGACAAACAGTATTTCAATATACTTGGTTGAACAGTTACTTCTTTGTTCCTCAGTACACCCTCGAAGCCTCCTTTAGTTCTCAGCTCTCACCTCCTCTCTGGAAGAGCAGGCCACCTGCCAACTATCGTATCTATTACCGATAACGTGATTAGCACCTTGCGAACATGTTACAAAATCCTTTATGTAGCCCATATCTGACATCAGCAAGATATACTGCATTCTCCTCTCTAGGAAAGCCATTGAGCTCTGTACTTTCTAGCACATGTATATCATTTACAGAGCCTTCCCATCCTGGACAAATGTAGAAAAAATACATATTTAAGCCGCAACCAGCAAGGACATTTTGGGTAATTGCACCCTTACGATTTCAATATGCACCTTGTTCAGTAGCCGGAATATGTACCAGAAAATGAGTACAGTCAATGGCTCTACGGACATCACGGAAACAAGACATTTTACCACACTTTTTCCAAATGCATGATGGGATGTTATTTGGCTGAACATGGACGAATGTGTCATATTACGATAATAAAGCCCTTAATACTTTGTGAATGTGTCTTGCAAATAGTTTAAGCCTTATATGTCAAACCATAGTAAAATCAGAATCAATTCCCTTACCTGAAGATTGTTTCCCCACTATGTTGAAATTGTTCTTGCACCTCTCTATTTGTGGCTCCATGGCCAACTGTTTATAAAAAGGTCATCAGTTGCTCTTTGACTGTAATATAGTACATAGAGGCAAGTAATCTATGTTTAAGTATCTAGTCATGAAGATCTAGGAAAGTTGTAACCGGCATACGAATGAGCTGTATTACTCGACATAGATGGCCTTGCAGAATGTTTTCTGTATAGTGCTCTTCAGAACTGATGGAGGTATAAACAGGCTGGTTCTGAAGAAAGCAATGGATATAGATTGACCTGCTGATTGCAATTTCAATGCGCTTGCAGATAAGGACAGCATTTATCATATCAGTATTGCTATTCGTTGTCGTCAGAATATAGCGTAAATATATTGGGATTAAACTTGCATAACTTAAAGGGTAAAAAGATAGGAGATAGTTTTCTAAAAGGAGTTATGTTATTTGCAAATATATTTTTACTCTAAAATTACAAGGCTTTCTATTGAGAATTTTGGTTGGCAACTATTCTATTACAAACTCTATGGAGTAGCTATTTACAGTGGATGATTTGAAATAGCTGTTCTTGAATGGCAGTGTTGTGGTGGCCGTTTTGGAATAGTTGTTTTGGAACGGAAAGGTTGATTCATTTCCCTTTGCCAAAAGGCCTTTCCGTTCGCAATTTTTTGAAACTGAAGGAAACGGTCATTTGTATGGGTGAACGGAACTGAACCATTGGTGCCAAACAGGCTCTTAGTGGTTTGAGAAGTGTGGGCAAGCGCTTTAGATAAGGCTTGAAGCCCGAAAAGAGCGAAATCTTTTTATAAGAATCCCACTCTCTGAGTAGTGGAGAGGCCGCTAGAGGGGGTCTTCTCTTAGGGCTTTCTGTGCGACTATTGAGAGTCTGGCCCTCCTCAACCTCAAAACTCCAAAACCACCCTCACCGAATCTACAGACATCATCTGCACCTCTTGATCATCTCCAACCTCTTCCCCACCCTCTGTATCACCGGCCCATTTCCATTAGGCTCGACAGACTTGCCTTTGATACCTACACCATCCAGCCGGCGGATAAGCACATCTTGGTGACGTTCCCGCGGCTCTAACGGTGATAACCACCTCAGAATTTGCGGCCCCTGGTCCAATACCGGTAGTGTAGTGTTGTAAATATTTGATACGTTGAAACAGTTGTTATTACCACTGAACTCTGTGCGTTGATCCGTCCCGAGATTCATGCTCCTGGGCTATCGGTTGAGTTATAAGTTGATAAGTGGAGAGTACCGTACTCGAGCACTATCGGGCTGCAGTGGGGTTGGCAGGATTGCAGGAGAAGATTCAATATAATTTATTTATCCTTGTATCGCCGACCCGGCAGGAGAAGAAAGGGGGATGGTATCCTACTTAAATTTAACTGATTGGTGATAGCTGTAACATGAGATACCACAGCCACACAAATATCCCAGGAAAATTTTGTGTGGTAAGATACCGACAACAGGGTACGAGTACAAGTTAATGCGCAAGGATGGGATACCGGAATTACTAAGCTTATCTAAGAGATAATGCACGGGGTCCCGAAGAGGCACCAAGTTTAATTCTTGCGGGGTAATGGGAGCGTGATAATTGTCCAGTTCTCAATCAGCCCGCAGCTGGTAGGAAAGTATCGAGTGACTTCTGGTGACGGCAAAGTAATGTAATGTCCCTCACCTACTTAGGGCCTGTTTGGCTCGCTGTGATTTGAGATAGTCATGATTTAAATCACGATTTGCAAACCACAACAAGCTGAACACTACTGAAATTTTTGGAAATTCTAAATCATAATTTGAGTTTATACAAAATGATAACCACCGAATCAGTTTACGTTAAGTATGATAATAATAATATTATTATTATGATTAAATTTTTACCTCAACAAAGTACTCAGGGGTATCATACTCAAAAATAAAAAAAAGACATTCATGGCCCTAAAGCTTCAAGTCACATAACATTCTCAAATCGTGATTTAAAATTGTAATCTGAAACCATTATCTGAAAACCCTACTGAGCCAAACGCCAGACTACAGTATCTCGAATCACAGCAAGCCAAACAGGCCTTAAACCATCAGTCACCACACCAGTAAAGGATCAGCCTCATTGTAAAAACAACTGATTCGAGCACACACAATATATACCCGTTTTCCTTCCTGTTCATCTCGATTAGGGAGGAAACCTCCGGAAAACTGGTGAAAAGTTGTCGTAAACGGGTATCTCCAAACCCTGTCTGGAAACCATGTTGTGTAAACTGACCTATCATGACCTTTATGGATGGGTTGCGTGAGCGGGTTTTGGGACATGCTATTGGCCAGCAGTATCACAAACTATTGTCGCCAACCATGGCATGGAGATAAATTACTCGCAGTCTACGTCGCGCGAACAGCCCAAGTCTACAAAAACCAAAAGGGAGAAGATTGAAGGCGTCTCGCAGTGCCAAAGGATTGGCAAAATCCCCTTTAAGGATTTCCGGAAAATCACCAATCGCAGTCATTGATAATTCAGTATTCCGGGCTCTTCTGAATGTACAAGGCGATTGAGCGATAAGTTGTTATATAGGTTTAATGCAAGTCCTAGAAAAGGAATCTCTCACTATGAATAATGAAACGTGATTGTGCTAAAATGAACCACTACCTACACTTGATCAACAGTCGCTACATACATCTCAAACCGAGTCCCTAGCCCCAGCGCCGACAAGTCCCTCAAACAGGCTCGCAATTTCTAGAACTCTTGCATCAAAGCCACCTCTTCCCAAGAAAGTAATGGAAAACGGCATCTTTTTCTCGTCTTCCATGTAGTGTCCTGCCGGAACCGCGATGGCGCACAAATCTAAAACATTACCAAAGTGCGTGAAGGTTCCCAAACGGGAGTTTATTGCGATGGGATCTTTCAAAACTGCAGAGATCCGAGGATGGAATGGGGCAGTTGGGACTATCAGGACGTCGATATACGACGAGTGGGAAGGGTTGAAGAGCGTGGCGTTGACCTTTCTTGTGAGCCTAGAGTTTGTCAGACTACCCGAGACATAAATTTGGAAGGAGGATAGTAGATACCCGGTCATCTTTCTCATATCCTTGTATACTTCTGCAGCACTAGTCCCCTTTTCCGATGCGTTCTGGAGGATCTCCCGGATCACCGGGTGCAACTCGTCCCTCTCCCTTTCCACCCATTTATTGTCTGGCAAAGCGGCAAGCCGCTCATTCACTAAAGCGCCGTCATACAAAAGCCTTCCAGCTTCTTCAAAGAGTCCCCAGTCACCTTCTTTAACTTCCCCCCCAATCTCGTGGAGGCCCCCGATAGCTTGGTAAAATAGTTTCCGATATTCTGGAGAACACTCTGCCACGGCCTTCCTATCCGGGATGGCAAACTTCCACCTCTTCCCACCCAACGCGTCTACCATCGGTAGCGGTAGTGATCCCGGCATTTTCGAGTATGGATCATCTGGATCATATCCTCTAACAAGATTCCAGAGTTTTCGGACATCCTTTACACCTCCCGCTGACGTGACCATAAATGATAGGCAGTCTAGCGACTCACAGGCATTCATAACCCCGCTGAAGGAAACAGTACCCTTTGTAGGCTTCCACCCAACCACGCCGTTAAAGCCTGCTGGAACGCGCCCAGACCCAGCGGTGTCAGTGGCTACGGCAAAGGATGACAATTCCGCCCCTACTGAAACCGCAGATCCCGATGAGGATCCGCCAGAGACATGGTCCGGGTTGTAAACGGAAGCAGGGACTCCGTACGGGGAACGGCAGCCGGTCAGGCCTGTTGCAAACTGGTCCAAGTTGGTTTTGCCAATGTAAACAGCACCCAGGGATATCAACCGCGAATATACCTTTGAGGAGCGCGATGGTATATGGGCGAGCGGAGGACATGCTAGGGTTGTTGGAATCCCAGCAACGTTTATGGAGTCTTTCAAAGTGAAAGGTACGCCGTATAAGGGTGGGAGATTGGCGAGGTCCGGGAACCGTTTTTGAAGTGATTCGGCGTAGGATATCAAAGCTGATCGGTCAACGAGGTGTATAAATGTTGACTTTGTTTGACTGTAGTCCTCAATTCTAGCGTAGAGACCAGTAATGACCGTGACAGGGGGTAGTCCAGATCTGTAGGATTTCCGAAGAGCAGCCAGGGTTAAACGCCCATCCCATATTGGCGGGGTTGATGGGGGGCTTTCGAGACCCAGATCTGGAACGGGAGCGCCCGGGGAGGGTACCGAGGCTAATTCTTTTAAGAGATTTGGAAGAGAAGAGACAAAGCCGAAGAGTCCCTGCGACCAATGGATCATGTTTAAAGATGGCGCTTGGAAGCTATCATTATATCCGGCGGCGCATTCCTCAATTATACCTGCTTCTTGTGAGATCTCGAATCCCAATTTTTCACAACTGGTCTCTGATGACTTACAGCACTCAAATCCGCGGTCATTGGCTTCCCGCACCGTGGTTGTCACGCAACACTCAGTTGTAACACCCCCGACAATCTTGCTTCTGTTAACAAATGATCATGATGACGGGTTATGGAAATACGCACCAAATGTGTGATTCCCCATCCGACTAACTCTTCCGACAAATTTGTATTCCAAAATGCTCCTTTTCCAGGTTTATCCACAACCACTTCCCCTAGCTTCGGTTGGCACTCATCCACAATATCATGCCCGTGCTCCCCCCTCACCAGTAATCTTCCCAATTTCCCAGGGTCCCCTATAACCTTTGAATGGTTGGTTCCAGGTGCAGATGCCTGACGATTCAGCTTTGAGGATGGGCAATCGGAAAGATCTGGGAGGTGCCCTTCGCGAGTATGGAAGATGGGAAGTTCCAATTCACGAAATGCTTGAAGAATTCGAACACAATTAGGAACAACCGCCGTTACCGCTGCGAGATTCATCCCAGACTGTATATCGCCGAAACCCGAGGGGAGGATAAAGTCACGTTGAAGATCTATCAAGAGAAGAGCAGTCGAAGAGAGCGGAAAGGTGTATGGATAGGGCTTTGCTTCAATTGTGATATTTTTCGGGAGAGCCTCCATCACTTTCTTTGGCTTGATATCCTCCCGTTGGGGTTTGGAGTGTGGGGACCCAATTTTGAATATTTTTTGATGGTAACTCACTCAATACTAATCTCCGGACGAAAAGGCGGACTGTTTTCCTCTACTGTGTGGAAAAATTGGTTGCCAATTATATAGGAAAAAGACGGTACAAGACAGCTGGGCAAACCGGTCCAAAGGGGCACCAGGTGGTAGGCTAATGTCCACAAACGCAGAGTTCCAATGCAGGGGATCTGCCAAGCGGGGCAACAGCTGTCATGACACCGGTATTCCTTCCTGGAGCCCCGGTACCCTTGCTTATCGTCGTAGAAGGTGACTTTTTTACGTTTGAAAACCTTGGGCTCGGATTGATTGGGCAGCAGTGATCACCATCCTTTGCTCTCGCGGGGGTTGAACGGTAGTATCGAGCTATCCGAGCTTCGCGTAATATGTGAGCCCGAGTTGTTGATGGGGTATGGTATTCATGGGGGTTGGTGGTATTGGAGTGGAGGAGGAAAAAAGGTAGCCAAGAGCGGGACCTGAAGAAGGACCAATTCATGTGTGATGGTCTGATGTCCGTCCCCGTCGGGCCGAAGGCTTGATTGGGGGTGCGGGGGGGATGCTAAGCAATTCTTATCGATAGTCACCTCAATTCAAGCGAGACTAACCCAAGACCGGCGAACCGGCGAGCCTCCTAATACCATACCACGCGACACGCCTAATAAATAAAGCCCCATGACACTAGAAAAGTCGACCAGATCAACTCTCACTAACCGGGCCGCCGGGTCTGGGAACTTGCGTGAGAAAGACCTGCCGCAGGGCTGCCGGTGGGCCCTTGAATCGGAAACTCTCCGATCAGGTTTGATCTCAGCATTCCCAGCCGCAAATAATGTGCTGTGGGGTCTGGATTGGCGTTTTCTTGTGCTTGATACGGCGCGGGGTTGCTTTTTGGAGTTCTTCCCGAAGAAAATAACAGCGACTATGTGCGAGTGGCGTCGCCGAGGGAATCGGAGACTATCGCGGTAGGGATGGGCCGGTGAAGTGAGAAGTGAAGAAGAAGAAAAAAGACATCTGTAAAGGACTTGTATTTAAGTTACATGTCTTCTTCCAGACTCCTTTAATTTGGGACTGTTCAGGAACGCTTGCAGATACGGTACCTGAAGAATCAAACCTCCAGTAATGCCTTTCTCATCTTCACTGACCTTCGCGAGAGTGGTGCCCCACCTTCGTCTTCGTCTCCCATACAAAGCTGGCGCATATGGAACTGCCAGATGGAGCAACAAAGGTCAGGGCTCTCATTGCCCCCCCCCCCAAAAGACCAATTGATTGACGAAGGAAACCCGAGATAGATCTCGACCCAGTCCCGGTGGAATTGAGGACATGGGGAGGTCTCGACTACTGGGCATACTGGTGCTCCAACATGCTTGCACCACCGCTCGCCGCAACAGTTAGCACGTAAGTTACCTCCTCTTAAAACAAATCATCAGAGATGTTAAGCATGGAAACCATAGTGTAATGTCACTAGGATTCACTGCGAGAGAAACCATTCCTATCGTGTTCTTCGGCTTCATGATCTGTTCTGTTGTAGTCACATTGACGGGCAAAGTCTGATTCTCTCGCCAACGGCTTCAAATGTTTGAGAGTACCGGCTAAGGGAAAGGGGTGAAGATGGGTGCAACATATCACGTAGCGTATCCAGTGATTGTGAGGTCCACGTTTGGGATGATTGGGAGTTATCCTGCTATCGTGATCAGAGGTACCCACTATCTTGGGAACTTTGGGGATGGTTCAGCTAACGTTCTGGATAGCTTTTGTGGCTATGATGTGGACTGCCATTCTCTGTGTACAAGCTGGCGCCTTCTTACAGAACTGCATAGAAGTTATTTGGCCTTCCTTCAAGAAATTTCCCAATCACCTCTCCGAAGGTGCTGGTATTGATTGTAGGTCATTTTGTGCAGCGCGCACAGTTCACGATGGGGGTGATTCTAATTGCACTTTCGCATAGCTGCTGGGTTGCTCTTCTTCTTTCTGTATTGGATACTCCAGACGATCCTCTCCTTAATGCCTATCCAGAAGCTCCGCCTCCTATTTCTGGCAAAAGCAATCATCGTTCCACCAACCTTCCTCGCTCTCTTTCTATGGGCTGTAATGTTTGTCCCCATCACGATAGATGCTTTACCACTCATAATATCTAACGAACTGTACAGAGTAACACATGGGGGTGGCCCCCTTGTAACGGGAAAATACGTCCTCACAACTCCAATGAATACGGCCTATTCCTCCCTGACTGGTGATCGGCCTTATCTCTTCTATGGCAGTAAACATGCCCGATTTCGGTAGATTTTCCAAGAACGGTCTTGCTGGCGGTCACCAATATTTCGCATTGCCGATTATTGGAACTCCGAGCGCACTGACACCTATTTTTGTCACCTCCGCACACTCACAAATCTGGGGTAAATTCGAATGGTACATGCCCGCAGTCATCGCGAAATTCGATAATCGAGCAGCGAAGTTCTTCACCGGGGCAAGTTTCATTTTGGCCACAATCGGGAACCAAATAGCTGCTGGGTAGGCTTTCTCCTTCAATAGTCCAAGAATTGCACGAGGGGCATGTAGTGATTGTGGAATTTTTGATTTTTTTTGTACTCGAGTCAATACTGATAGGTCGCTTGTTTCATAGTTCTTTCCCTTTCTCGAATGGTAAGGCTCTTGAGCTGTGCCTCTATCTCTATTCCTCAAGACAAGACATCTCTCACCACTCATAAGGAATGGGTACTGACTTAAAAGCAAGATGTCAGCGGAATGGCACCGCAATACATCAACATCTTCCGCGGAACGCTATTCATGTCAATTTTTTTGCGTCGTCTCCGTGGGTAACCCTCCATTCCTTCTCCCTACTCTAGTTACACCCACATAGCTAGACACCCTGGAATATCATCAAGAATGCCACAGGCCTGCTGTCCTTTCTCTCCGGCTATAGCTGTATGATGGGGCCGCTAGCTGGGACCATTGTTTGTGACTTTTACCTGATCCACAAGCGTAAGTTGGATATTCGTGAGCTCTACAAAGGTCACAGAATCTACTGGTACACTTACGGTGTGAACTGGAGAGCCTTTGTATCATTCCTCCTCGGATTTCTACCAACGCTACCTGGTTTCGCGCATAGCATCGAGAAGACACTTGATGTTGGTGATGCTTGGAAGGTTTGAATGACCTCTACCCTCCGTTCTACAGTCATACTAACGGGTGTCTAGCTTTATACATTCGCATGGCTTTTCGGATTTTCTGTCGCTGTCGTATCGTATTATATTATTTGCACCTCTATCTCCCCGCCGACGGAGAGCTTGGTGGAGTTTGCTGTGTTGCCGCCCGGTAAGGTTGACTCATCTCTAGGGACTACGCTCGAAGAAGACGTAGCTAGTGATCATAAGGTTGAGGATGTCGCAATTGGGGAGAAGGAAATTATTATAGAGAGCAGAGACTCGCCTGTTTGATTCTTTGATAGTGTACTTCACATGGGATCCCATACTTGTTTATCTGATGAGTTTTTGTTTTGTTTCCTCTATTTCCGCACTTTTTTCTACGCAAATTTCCCTGTGACTGGGACTTAGCAACGTCGATCGTGCAGTCTCATCAGTACAAAATATTATTATGCATTTATGACCACAAGAAGCACATCTCATAAGCCCTACAAGGTACGAAGATGCACAAATTATCCCGTTCGTCAGATCCATCTGGGTATCCACTGATGTGATTGTCCCCCGAGTGAGGACCTAACTATGGAAACGATAGAATCAAAAAAATTATTATTGTGTACATCTCGTACTGACAGGCAAGGTAACAGTGCTGCGATGCGTACTTAGAAAACGCGGAATTCACCTATCAGATGAGAAAACCCCTCAAGTAGAACAGTAAACCCCCTGAGTTTAAACTCCTAACTCACCCCCCTTCATCTCACTCCCTCACATCACTCCCGCCACTACACATCAGCCCCCCCTTCATAAGTACCCGTTAACCCCCAAGCAGAAAGTCAAAGAACATGCAAACACGAAACCCAAGAGTCCTAAAATGAGGTGTAGGGTCGGTACCCCCTCGATGCGATCATCCACTTGCTCTCCCGGAGGCCCCGACTCCCGCGGTAAGGTACCTGGCCGAGAAGTTTCAGTGTACGAAGGTGAGTTGTTCGGCTAGCTTTCGAAATAGGGTGGAGGGGGACTCGAGTTTCTTTCTCGTGCTGTGGGTGCGGGTCGGAGGTCCTCCTGGTGAAGGGTTGATGGTGTTTTTTTGTGAAGGGTCTGACATGGCTCGCGCGGCGTGTGGGATTACCGTGCAGACTTTGGCTCGCCGTGTTACCGTATTCTATGAATGACCGCCAGATTGGGACCTGGGATCGGACGAACCGGTAAATTTGGATTGCTTTTCTCTCTCTCTCTCTCTCTCTCTCTCACTCGGAACGTCCGCAGTTTCCACGAGCAATCCTCTCAACGGTGAACTGCTTGGCCGATTTATTGTATCGATATCTTGTGCACGACTGGTGCTTGAGTACCGGTAATACACTTTCGAAGGTGTCGAGGGTCAGGCTGCGAGGCGCCCCGTTCGGTATCATACTTGATTCCCCGCGCGGCACTGTATCACAAACGCCGATTTTTTCTTTTTTATCACAATTTCTCTGATGACAAAACCCCCACTCGCGGCTCAAGTGGGTCAGCCATGCATTTTCTTCCTGCTCGGCTATCGGTACTGTACTCTGTAATGCCGTACGTACGGCCGGAGATCTCCTTGTGTCGTAGGGAACCCTTGGGAAATTCCCTGAGCATTTCACCCTGTGGCAGAGACCGGGTCAGAAACACAACGTGAGATCACATTCAAATCGCAACCGGAGTCGGCACCAGGATGACCGAGTTATGGGGTAGCTGTAGGGCTACAGGCTTGAAGAGGGGATGGATATTCCGGCAGCAAGCAAAGGCTGAAACCCTCATGCTCGCCCTACCGCATCACCCCCGGGGGTGCGAGTCGAACGGGGTCGCGTGAGACGACCTCTTTGTGTGCAGCTAGCTCTCTGCGCTGACGATATGAACACTTTGGGCTGTGTCTTCTAGAAAACTCGGATGCGGTGTTACCTCTGCCCTCGTTGTTGCTCGTCCTCCGCTACTGGGGTTGTCATTATCGCGGAGACTACGTAATCTCGATGGTAACATATTGTTTAGTTTCTCATGTCCAGAAATACAAAGAGAATGTTCAGGATTTCGAGTACGTATCCGGTACGCCTAGGGTATCCGGGAACCAGAACTCGCCAATCTCTGGTGAGAGGCGGATACCGGTTGCCAGCCGTCGAGGAACATGGAAGAGGGGACAGAAAAAGCGGTCCAAAGATGGGGTTTTCGGGCCGAAATTGCTCAGCCATCCTGGGCTGCAGTCTTGTAGGAGCGGTCTAGTCTACTTATGTATAGAGATTCTGGAGAAAAATTGGGGGGATTTTTCACCTCGATTCCTGTATTGCAGGACCACATGGCCATTCCTCATGTGCGGTCCTAAGGGTGTGGGAAAGTCGTTCAAGTTTACTGTACCTGAAATATAAATACATTGAATAATTATTTTTCGGATCTAATTCGTCCCCTCTTCCGCATTCCCCTAATTGCGGGGCAGCAGGGGTCCGTGTTTGAGGTCGTGCCCGGGGACTCGGAGATCGGAGATGATGTAATATGAGAGCAAATATGGATGGAAGGTAGAGAGAGTATTCCTTGCTCAACCGATGCGCCAAGGCTGCCCTACCTACCAATAAGTGGAGTCTACGGTACAGCGGGGGGCAAAACTACGTTCACATTTTAGTAAGCCAAAATACATGCGATTGGCTCCCGGGCCACTTCGGTCGCCGGTTTCTTGAGGGTCATGGTTGCTACCCAATGTATTTTGGCTTACTAAAATGTGAACGCAGTTTTGCCCCCCGCTGTATATGCATCGGCACGACTCTTGCCGTTTCCTGAATTCTGATGCACCAAGTGAAGTACCGTATTTACTCGTATACCGGTAGTGGTCTATATACTCACCCAACAGTCTGCTGTCCCCTTTGGGTTAGCGCTCAGATTAGTCAGGCTCCATACCAGATTAGGGCCTGGTCTTCCTTTGCGTCGGAATGTTCATGTAGTTTTCAATCAAGTTTATTATCCTGGTATCACCTGTGGATTGAGGGCCAGGGTAAGCGGGGTGGAGCCTTTAAGGTTTGTACTTTGTACTCTTGGGATTATGGTGAATTGGCAAGTTAAGGGATTGCCATTAGAGTGTAATCCGGGCACCTTAGAGGGTGGTATCCACTTGAAATATCTTTCCATTTCCTGCTTTCTATAGGTCGGCCCCCGAAGCCCAGTTCGGCTCTAAGCACTCGCCCAGGGAAAACTGATATGGTACGTATACAAAATACACTCCACTCCGCACACCCACAGAGACCAATGATACAATTTTGCATCTGACCGCCTACCTGCACAGAACGTGACATGCGGCAGGAGAAAAGGAAGGAAAAGGTAAAGAAGGGCAAAGCGAGAAGTTTCATCCATGGGTACAGAAGTGTTCCCTCACCCCGTACGATGTTTGGTCAACCCTTCTGACGATAAACATGACAGTCAGGCAGTCTGAAATAATGTGCGATCACGGCATATCACTGGGTATCACGATGACCCGTTGCGGCATGATGCGGAGAAATGGTCGACAGGTGAAGATAGCGCTTCCGTGTCGCTGTGCTTTTGCGAACATGTTGAAAATGGCAGTTAGATACCCGTAGCTTGAAACTACGGTGGTGTGCGTACCTCTGGTATCAGGACGCGTAAGCGGTGAAAGGTTTTCACCTCAATGTTTCCCTTTTTTCTTTCTTTCTTTCTCTCTAAGTCGATCCTCTCCACTCCTTCCCTCCTGTATGCAATTTTCCTCGCTTCTTTCTTGTCTCTATATACAATACAAGGTTCTCTCATCTTCATCAGAGCCATCTCCACCCACTGCGGAAAAACCCTCCTTTCGATCATTACCTCTGCAACATCCACCTATTTTATTTACTCCAATTTCCAACAGAACATAACCCGGAGCAAAATCCAAACCTGTGGGGTAGCCCACTATGTAATGTAAATTCTTGTGAAAGAAGTAAAATGTAAAAAGATACAACCCACCCTGGTTAACCCCCCCCTCTAAACTCTAAAAATCCTCTCTCTATTCCCTAAACACGACCCCCCATTTGCGATAACTCCCTATCATTGTTACTCCTATAGTCTGAGATGTCCTATACCTTATTAGCTTTCGTCGGGTGGAAGGGCTCCCACAGGGCGGAAACACATCGCTAGGTCTTGCTAACGCTCCTTGTGGTGTTTCGGGAGTAATTGAGGCTTGAACAAACTTAATGAAAACTATCATGAGCATTCATATCATATGTATGGAGAAATAGCTTTTGCTCTCTGCCGTACGTGATTCCCCCCCTTCCTCGCGTGGTGGATTACCGTTGTTTCATCTTGAGAGAACTACATTTTAGTATGAGTACAAAATGGACCCATAGAGGAAAGGACACACCTATTGTTCTCCAATGTCTTTTTTCCTCCTAATGATTTCCAGGCTCGCGCCATTCTCCAGCTTGCATACCTTTGTGAGGCGGACTGTGGATATCCCGTTGACTTCGATGCATAGAGTTCGCCTTCTGTAGGTCGCTTGATTTCTTCTGGGATTCGACTGCATGTGCAATCTTGTCCGCCCAAATTATACTTTTCGCAGAGATTCTTCCCTTCTACCGGTATTCGACCGCCCCACGAGGGAGTTCCTCAGTCATCAACAGGCGACATTCCGATGGAAAGGTTTCCGATCAGGTTCCCCTCTCCCTCTCGATCCTGCTGATCTCGTTTTTCTCGTTAGAGTTCCGCCTGGCTTACCTTTATCTCCAGCTCTTTTGCCAATTCCCATGGTTTTATCGACATCCAGGGGGTGTTCCGAATGTTCTGCAAGTATCTTTTCAACATCCCCATCTGACCTCCCTTCCACAGGCCACAGGTTTCTTTTTCAAAATGCAAGGGGTCCGGAGTGACCCTGGTTGAATTATAAAATGTAGATCAATGGGTTTAAGTAAGTGAGCTCCCACCAATGGCATTTTTCTGGTCCAGAATGGCTCGCAATATGTCCTCGGGAATCCTCTCCATTCTGTTAACCATCTATTTAAACAAGGAACCTAGCATACTGGTCGTAGACTGCTCCTTTCGGGACGCAAAGGCATGGAAAAAACAGGTACTTCCAGTGCCTTATCCTCCAGCCTGATCGCACGGCTTGTCAACTACCAGCAAACTGACATCGCGGCTTGTTGGCAGGGGCTCTCTTTCTTCCTTCCCTGGATAATCCTCGTTACCTGGTAAGTTTCCCGCCGACCCCTAGATCTCCGTAGTGAAACTAGGCGCATTATCACCTTCACCTTCACCACTTCGTCATGCCAGCTTCTGAATTCTTTAGTTTGCATAAGCCAACCCCCCCCCCACAATTTCGATGGGGCGCTCTTGGATGTCCCGGTGCCATAGCTTGGGCTATTGGGTGACAGCTAGACTAGGAGTTGAGACCAATCATTAGTATCAGTACAGTTATTCCACATTCATAGAGTTACCAGTGTTGCAGAAGTTGGGACTATCATTGGTCCTATATTGAGACATCCTCTGGTCTTTGCTGCCCGCATTATAGTAGAGGAGGAAGAGTTATTGAGTTTAGTCAGTCTGAGATATCCCTGGAAGCTGGGCAAGAGTTGGGGTGTGCTGGTGTCAAAGCAACGTTGCAGATACCGGTAAAGTCCATCATACCGCTACTTTCATCGGGGGTGTAGGAAAAAGTGTAGTGATGTCTTAGCTGCCAACGAAATTTATATAGAAATTCTGAGAGCAACATCCGCCAGACACCCTAGTCTATATGGATTACATTTGAAATGGTTAAAGAGGATCTGTGTCCTGTTGCCCAACTGATTATATTGATGCCCAGGTGCAACGAATTTTCTTTGCTAGATCGAACCCCTGCTGACGCCGAGACACGATCTCGCACCCCCCAGTGAATTTCATTGGTTCGAAAATAGGGGGTGTCCAGTCGGCAAAACTGGGTAGATAATCATTGCCACGTACATCTTTCAAACATGCGGGCTCGCTGGACTGTCCACCAATTCCTCTTCGACCTCCGCAAAACTTTGGTCTTACCACCCCGACTGCGTCTATTCTAAGGGGTATTTAGCATTATACGCCCGAGAGATTTCTCGACTACTTGATTACATCTGTTCTCAAGCCACCCCTACGATTACTTTCACGACAATCACCAATACCAACAATGTCTCTTAATCGCTCTCTCCTACGCAATGTCAAATTTTGTGACGCTACGAATCCTGATGAGGTTCTTGGAGGGCTTGTCCAGAATGGGTCTATAACTGAGACAAACTTTCTTGACATCCTCGGAATCTTACTTGTCGTTGGGGTGAGTCCGATACGTGTTCAAGAAAGGGAGTCGAGCCACATCGTATCCAGAACGGAAGTGCCCCTTCAAGTGGGAGTATACGATATTTACAGTGAAGGTATGTGCTACATTCCCCCCATTTACTCGGTGGCCTAATTGCTAGTTTTGCCAGCCTCTATCCAAGTTAGTGATGAGCCTTGGGTGCACCGGTTGATTTCTCATGCAATCTCTGGCAGAGAGAGTAGTTTCCCAATTGATATCCGTAATCGCGATAAGAAATGTGTTATTTCGGGAATTTCGGTTCCTGAAAACCATATCCAGTCCAATAATTGGGCCGTTTTCGAGGCGGCCCTTATCTTCCCCCTCCAACACGAAAGTCTTTGGGTCCAATTTAAATATGGACGATGGATCACAGACATGGACGATGCTGTTGGGTCATCCAAGATCAACTCACGTCAAAACGGGTTTCTTCTCCAGAAAAATATACACGCAATGTTCGATCGGTACCTCATCTCCGTTAACCCGGACGACGGTTACAAGGTAGTTGTGTTTGACTCTGATTTTTTTGGCTACGATGGTAAAACTCTTGATCCCGTGTGCCGAAATCCCAACGATCCACACCGAGTCTCCGACCACCTTCTAAAATTGCATTTCCGCCAATCCGTCCTTGCGAACACCAGAGGAGCAGGGGAATAGATCCTTGAGCACGACTTTCCACCCGGGACCGATAGTGTGGGTGAGGTCCTTGCCGGTCCATATGCACCAGAGAGATTCGGGTTGGAGATAGCCGCTAGGTTGCGAGTGGTTTCCTAAGGGCAACCACTTCAACCCAAGAAAGATTAGTCTAACTTAAGGGAATAGAAAGGATGCGTTATAGTTTGGCTATCTCTGTGGGGTGTGGTGATACGATGTTCGTGGCGAAAGAAATCGACCCTCTACTACCACTTAGCTATGCGTTTAAACCCCTTGCGAGCCCCTAGAACTGCCGAATCGGCAAACCCGAGACAGGTGAAGGAATTCTTTTCATGGTAGTTCTACCTTACCAGCTGGAAGACATATATTCACCGTAGATAACTCGGCCGTCCTGAGTATACGAAACTAACACAACACAAGTGATAACCCACTGCTCCGTGGGGTAGGAAAGCGGTTAATGAAGTCTTGATTGCCAACCACATATCAATTCGGTGAGCCACATTTGCCAGACTTTCCCCTACTCGAATACTCTTGAATCCCACTATCAGATCATCAGTGGAAATCTGCACGGCAGCCTGCGATAGGTTTAATTTGACAGGTTAACAGAATTGTGAATATAAGTTAATGTGATGGAACAAGTCAAATGGGCAAATACTATGACATATCGGGAGAACGCCAACCCTTCTCAGAAGGTTTGGACTCACAATCCGGAGATTTCATAGTGACCAAAAATAAATTTAGGTGTTAACATATGAATTTCATTTGCTAGAAAATAGGGAGGCCGGGTAACTGTAGCCGCCACTGATATTTATCAGAGTGCTACCCCAGTTCTTTCAAACAACCAAGCTTGCGAGATCACACCCCAGCATCCCTTGAGCTCCGCAAAGCCCCATCTCATCCACCACGCCTATTCTAAGAGGTAACTAGCAGCATACGCCGCGGAAATTTCTCGACTTTTTTCCTACACCAGGTCTCAAGTCACTCCAACGGTTACATTTACGACAATTACCAATACCAACAATGTCTCTAAATCGCTCTCTCCCACGCAATGTCTCATTTTATGACGCTACCAATCCTGAGGAGGTTCTTGGAGGGTTTGTTCAGAATGGGTCTATAACTGAGGCAAACTTTCTTGACATTCTCGGGATCTTACTTGTCGTTGGGGTGAGTCCGATACGTGTTCAAGAGAGGATGTCGAGCCACATCGTATCCAGAACGGAAGTGCCCCTTCAAGTGGGCGTATACGATATTTATTGTGAAGGTATGTGCTACATTCCCCTCATTTACTAGGTGTCCTAATTGCTAATTTTGCCAGCCTCTATCCAAGTTAGTGATGAACCTTGGGTGCACCGGTTGATTTCTCATAAAATCACAAGCAGCGAGGATAGTTTCCATAATGATATCTGTAACCGCGACCGGAAATGTGTTATTTCGGGAATTTCTGTTCCTGAAATCCATATCCAGTCCAATAACTGGACCACTTTTGAGGCTGTCCATATATTCCCTCCCGAGCGCTCAAGTCTTTGGATTCAGTATGACTATGGACGGTGGATCGCAGGCAAGGACGGCACTACCGAATCCTCAAAGATCAACTCACCTCGAAACGGGCTTCTTCTTGGGTTAAATATCCAGCAAATGTTCGATCAGTACCTCATCTCCGTTAACCCGGACGACGGTTACAAGGTAGTTGTGTTTGACTCCGATATTTTTGGCTACGACGGTAAAACTCTTGATCCCGTGTGCCGAAACCCGGCCGATCCCCACTCTGTGTCTGATGAGCTTCTAAGATGGCATTTCCGCCAATCAGTCCTCGCAAACGTCAGAGGAGTAGGGGAACCGATCTTCGAGCACGACTTCCCACCAGGGACCGATATGATGCGTGAGATCCTAGCTGGTCCCTATGCGCGAGAGAGATTTGAGTTAGAGATAGCCGCTAGGTTGGAGGGGGTTGCATAAGGGCAGCTGTCTCGGCCCTGGGGGGATTCTGTGGCTGACGATTTAATGATACTGGCCACGTTATCATTACATTTTCTACAGGCTGGGCAGTATCGCAATGGAGATTTTGCCAGTGAAAAATCGTCATGAACGGGAATATCAACTAGACGTGCTAATAAAAAATGTCATTCAATCGGGGGTTTTCTGGTTATATTTTATCTCTTCACACCCATCAATAGGCTAGCTATTGTCCTGTGGCTTGGGGTTGTTGCTTTTGGGCGGGTAAGGGAAGGGTTTCTACAAAGTGCTAGGGTTATCAAACCTTTCGCTTATGTAAAAATGTGTGGCAAGCATTATAGCTGGAGGTTGCTTACCTGGGGCTGGGGTTGTTTCGTGACCTTTTCATGTGTTTTTTTTTTCTCTCCTCTTTTTAATGCAGATATTCTGTGTGATTTATGATACTGATTCTACCGTCACCCGACTGCCAAGCTACCTACACGTGTTGCGCAAACTTATTCTTGTAATTTACCTACCGTACGAGTAGGTCTATAACCATGCCAAGGTTATTATACCAACTTCTACCTAGGCTCTTGTGCGCAAGCCCTCTAATACAGTCGCACCCCGCTATCCCGGATCTCGCTGAACCGGATACCCCGTTGACCCAGACAGCATTGCTGGCTGCCACAATTTCTCATAGAAATTCCCCCGTTGAACTGGAAAAGGGGGGTTTTCAGATTCATATAAGATTTGGAAAATCTGACCCCCTTGTCCCTACAGAATTTAAGTCTGCTGAACCGGATCCTATGACCATAGTGAGAACAAACTAGTCCAAAAGAGGAAAGAAGGCGGGGGGTCAAACTTGTAGCCTATTAGAAGAGAAAAAATCCAGATACTGAAGATCAGGAAAGCGGGAAAGGAAAAGGTATATAGTAGACAATGTAGGATAACATAGTGAAACTTCATATAATACTTTTACTGCCAGTGCAATCATGCCAATGAACAAATCAACAGAAGCTGGCTTAACCGCATTGTAAAAATATCAACTTTATTGTCTCCATGCCAAGCATTCCCATTTGAAATTAGCAGACTTTACTCTTCTCGATGATTGCCCCCTGACGTCCTGATGCGAATCCACTTACTATTTCAAGCCTTTCCGATCATCTCAAAGGATGGAGAGAAAACGTTCAAAAGGAACCTCCAGTTGGTAATGTTTGACTATAGATTCTTGATATAAACTCTATATAAGTTTAATAAATAATGTATAATAGGAACTACAGGAAATAAACAGAAAGAAAGAGCGAGTTCATACCCATTTCTGGAGCACTTTCTAGTATTATAGATTGATGTGGCAGAATATGCAAAGGGTCCTGTTACCGATAACATTATTAGTATAACGTATTCACAAGATGCTAGTCATGTTATCGGTAAAGATACGATAGTTGGCAGATGGCCTGCTCTACTAGAGAGGAGGTGAGAGCTGATAACTAAAGGAGATTTCGAAGGTGTACTGAGGAACTAAGAAGTAACCGTTCAACCAAATATATTGAAATACTGTCTGTCGAAGTCTGCCTTTTCCATCGTGAAATCACGCAGTCTTTAAATACACAAATCTGTTCATGTCTAGCATGAACGAAACTAATCAAAGGTATTAATCGATACACTTTGGTAAAACTAATTTAAGTATCAAAGCGATACTTAAAACAAACCAAGTATAAAAGCGATACTTAAAACAAAATATAAAACAAAACCAAGTATCAAACGATACTTAAAACAAAACATAAAACAAAACCAAGTATCAAAGCGATACTTAAAACAAAACATAAAACAAAACCAATAACCGAGTACCCATACTGGTTACAATTCGAGCTCAAACAACAATTATTAAAGAAGAACTAGAAAGAGTAGGAGTTGACGAACCTTATGATGGATTCGAAATGTCAAACGGATGGCTAAGTCAGTTCAAAAATCATCATAACTTTGGTCGTTCTCGTATACATGGCCAGTCTGGTGAGGTTGATCAAACAGCTCTGTCAGCACAGCAGAGTCACCAAGCAGAACAACTGGCTAAATTCTCTTCTAAGAACCACTACAACTGTGACGAAAGTGGCCTAGTTTTCAATAAACGTCCACAATCCTCTAACATATGTCTGGAAAAGAGAAAGCAGTTAAGAGGTCAGAAGGATGACAAAATCCAAATTACAACCTTTCATATTGTAAATGAAACCGGAGGTGATAAGCATAAGATTTGGGTAATTAGATGTGCAGAAAGGCCACATGCATTCTGTCAAAACCGAGTCAATCCCACAAACCTACCGGTAATCTATCGTTATAACAAAAAAGCATGGCTCTTGACAGGTTTGTGGTATGAATTTCTGCATGGATTGAATGAGGAAATACATATATCACAGTGCCATATTGCCCTCGTTACTGACAACTGTCCTACAGATCAACTTCCAACTGCATTACCAATGGAATATAAAGGACCGACACCTCCTATACTTACCAATATTACGCTTATCTATCTGCCTCCCAATACCACTACTTTTCTACAGCCCCTCGATGCTGGAATTATTGCCTCCTTTAAGGCTGCCTACCGCCGCCACTATGCTCAATCCATGGTTCAACACTTCAATCAACATGGCGAGGCATCTTCTAAATTAGATATTTTACAAGCAATTTATCTAATCACGGATTCTTGAGAGTCAGTTACACCAGCAACAATCGCCCATTGTTGGGCAAAAGCAGGAATAACAGAATCCTATCCACTGGCTAGTACTACAAATGTGACTGGCTTGGAGAATAGTCAGAGTCTACTTGAAGACTTCATTAGTTTAGAGCACCGGGAATGCCATAAGGCTTGAAGTACATTACGAAATCTTAATCCTGATAGTATATCAGACTTTAAGGGACTTTTTTGATGCCTATTTTTGAGATACTATAAGTATGGATGATATGGAAGAGCATGGTTTCGGCATGCAACTAGTTGTTCTTGATACTATTTCAATTTTTCGAGAAGGTGTGACAGCAGGTGTGCTTCTTCGTCCAAAAGACAATCTTGATAAAAGCGATAAAGAAAGTGATGATGAGAACACTCTGATATCGCCATTAATTGACAGTGAGACTGCTTTACAATTTACCTTCGAGCTAGGATGTTACCTTTAGGCCCTTCCTATTACAAACTTACCTCTTTCTGTCAACCAGAATCTTTCTGTTCAAGAATTCATATCTTCTTCTCATAAACTTCATTTAACACTTCTGTAAATTTCATTCCCATCATTTCCAATCTTATCTAACTCTTTCTAGGTATCGCGATACACAAAAAACACAACAAACTATGATTCACCAGTTTTTTAAACTGTTAACCTCCCATTCCACCAATCAAGTACAGGAACAGCATTTCGATAGGCACAATATGGAGGACAATATTGGTATACATGGGATGAGGAAAGGGCTTAAACAAAAGGGAAAGGGAATTGAAAAGCATGGTGCTAGCTTAGGATTGGACTGGGACATAGAAGCTGGTTATCTTACTGCTAGTAATGATATAGAGGAGGATGAAGAACATGCTACATGTGTGCCCACAAGTTGGAGGACAAAAAGTGTTAATGAGGCCTATGAAAATTTGTTAAGATAAAGCTTCTCATAAGGATTGGGATTCGCATTTTCTATTCTTCTTCAAATATTACTTTACTCTCCCTCCCCCATTGTCCCAGATACCCCGTTGTCCCGGACGAATTCTGTGAAATCTGACCATCCGGGATAGCGGGGTGCGACTGTATGTACCAGTGTGGCCTAGGGTGATAGGGCAGGGTAGTTTAGCAGTCTTGCAGGGTGTTTCATCACCTACTGAAAGTTTGTGTTTACGGAGGTACAGCGCCTAAGTTTTGTATGTTACACTCGCAGTGGGCATTGTGTGAGCAACTGGTGTAACATACAAAACTTAGGAGCTGTACCTCCGTATAGTTTGCTTGGCGTGCAGAGTTTTCTGCATATAAGCCACCTTGTTCTTCCATAGTTTATCATAGGAGTGTGCGACCATCGGGAGTACACCACAAGAAAATCACCGCTCATCTGTTCTTTCAATTGGCCGAGCCACATTTCCTTTTAGCCTACCCTTGCGTAGTGGGTTTACCAATAGCGTGTCGGGTCATTTCTGCACTTATCTACTGTGTGGTTTAAAGAGAGGTCACTCAGCACATCACGGAGGCGGGATACGGCACGCGCAACACACCATCCAAACAAAGGGGAGTGTAAGAGGACCCCCGACACCAGTACAAATACCTTCACTGAAGTTCAACCTATCGCCTCACTCAAACCTGCATATAACTCTCTATGCCTGACGCTCGCTATGGCGTGGAATACACAATTATAGAAAAAAGCCTAAGATAGCGATTAAGGTTGAAGCTTTATCACGAAGTGTTAATTTTATCCGCCATTGTGAATCTTGGCCGAGTGGCCACAAGGGCTACCGACTTTAGCATGCACTAAGAAGTAAAGAGGCTTTTTAAACGCATGATTGCGCTTTACGCTTATATACCGGTAGTTTAAGGCAACCTGCCCAATTACAGTTCCCAAATAGATTACGTAAGCATCCCAGACGATGGTTTGAAAGCCCAACGGTGTCGCGCCAAACAGCCTCTGGGCATTCTATTGGTTCACTCGTCAAGCTTCCCCAATTCAAAATGTTTTTGGTATTGCAAAAAGAAACACCTCACACAAGCAGGTTGCTGTAGTATAATGGTCTACTATTCACCCGCCAAGGGCAAAGACAGAGTTGCGTAAGCAGCCATAGAGTCTCACTTGAGAATGCTGCAAGAGCACAACAGCGATTCCTAACAATTTCCAACAATGATGGTTTTAATAAATAAATAAAAACCCTCACCTGACCCCTTGATGGTGGATTTAGAGATTTTTGATTTTTGATTTAACTCATCCTTTATTATTTTTTAACTAGGTCAAAATGTCGCATGCAGCAAACTAAGCTATAGCGTAAAAAAAACCTATAAAACACAAAATTCTCAAGAACAATTTCTTAAAATTGCACCCCATATGGTGGCTAACAACAATAAGTATATTAAACATTCCTTCAAAGCCAACCCTAGTCCTGGCGAAACATTTATCGTATGGGTTCTTTTTTCAGGTGTCAGGTGTGAGGACCAAATTTCTTCTTTTTGGGAGGAGTTAGAGCATCCAGATGAGTGGGGGCCCAAGAGTGGTGTAGCTGGAAGCAGGAAGGAGGAGGGAGGGTGTGAGGGGCACAGTAGTAACCGGTATAGGTGCTCAGCTATTGGTTTTGTTTTATGTTTTGTTTTAAGTATTACTTTAATACTTGGTTTGTTTTAAGTATCGTTTGATACTTAGTTTTGTTTTACGTTTTGTTTTAAGTATCACTTTGATACTTGATTTGTTTTAAGTATCATTTTGATACTTGATTTGTTTTACCAAAGTGTATCGCTTGATACCTTCGATTAGTTTTGTTCATGCTAGACATGAACAGATTTGTGTATTTAAAGACTGCCTGTTTCTACAATGGAAAAGACAGACTTCGCCAAACAGTATTTCAATATACTTTGTTGAATGGTTACCTCTTTGTTTCTCAGTACACCCCCAAAGCCTTCTTTATTTTCTAGCTCTCACCTCCTCTCTGGTAGAGCAGGCCACCTGTCAACTATCATATCAGTTACCAATAACATGATTAGCACATTGCAAACATGTTACATTTTTTTAACCTCAGTGAGTGGTTAAGAACCTATCTCTAGATTTAGGCCTGATCAACCTATTGACATCCACCTCAGAACACTAGTGGAGAGAAGCTGCAGAATCAAGGTACATTCAGCTTCATCTCAAAATCAACATAGAGTTATTGACAACCAGGAGTGGGAAGCAGATCCCATGACAAGACCTCACAAGATTATCATCTTCCTCTAGTAGCTCAACCTCTCGCCAGAGGGTAGGGTGCATGGCATGATAGAATCGCTGCTTAAGGATATAACTGGAGATACTTTCTTTCTTTATTTAGTCCCTATACATGAGGAGATTTGTAGCTACGTCTGTGATTCTTTTGACATGTACTCCATTGACTTGATGAAGCTATATGAATTTGTTGTATAGGAGGTCATTTGTGATAGAGGATTGGAATCGGTTTTTGAGGTAATTGGGTACAGTGGATTCTCTCACTCTTACATTTCTGCCATATTCTTTATGGCATTGGTAGTATGCATCGGTTGCTTTTCCTTCACAGAATGATTCAATATAAAGTCCAGACATAGGGTTTTCCAAATCTACCCTTTGTAAGAGAAGGTAGTGTGTAAGTTCAGTTGCCCATCAGTCAAAGGCTTCAGGCTTGAGGTCTTTTCTGTCTCTTGTGAACTTCATCGGGAGGTAGAGCTTGAACTTAGGGAGTTTAAGTACTTTGGATTTTTCTATTTTTTCAGGCCGCGTGTGAGACTTTCCTCCTCCTGAAGGCCCTCCTCCTGTACTAGCCATATCCAATTCGCTACTGGTTTCAAGGTCGTTTGAAGTTTGAAAAGTAGGCTTCTTTACTGGGGTAGGTGGGAATTCTGCTGCAGGTTGTGGGGCTTTTGTATTTGCAGGTTCTCCTAGCTCCTTCGCAGAGTATTGGAGTTGTTGCTTTAATATGTTAGCAATAATCACAAGGGCAGAGCGAAAAGACGCTATCCTCTATGAAACCAAGGCATGCAAGATACAGGCATCCTCTAGCAGTAATAGGCATCTACAACACAAGCCCTCTAACAACTCTAAAGAAGACACACCACAAGTTTTCAAGAAGAAAACAAAATCCACCAAAGAATCAAGAAGACAGAAGGGAGAATGTTTTGAATGTAGAAAAACAGGACCTATGGCAAAAGATTGTCCTACGAAGAAGGGAAAAGGAAAGGCAATTAAGCAAGAGGCATTGGCCTATAACATTGAGAGTGATAGTGATGATACCCAATCCAGTGAATATGAGGAAATCCATATTGGTTATATAGGTGTGGAATACAACAGTGTCTGACCACCCACTACATTCAAGACTCACACCATCCTAGAAGGTACTATGCTGATCAATAGCAAAAGGGGTTGAGTCCTATTTGATACTAGCGCAATTGGAAGGGACATAATCAGCAATACTTTTGTCTCTGTTCATGGACTCCTAACCTGAGACCTTAACCAGCCCATACCGGTCAACACAGCAGTAAAAGGGTCACAATCCACAAGCCATAAGACCTGTAGCACAATTATTCAACTTGGTTTTGCTACCCTTCCTCCTCCAGAGATGCTGGTAAGAAACCTAGCCAAATACAATGTCCTAATAGGAATGCCATTCTTAAACCGCCATAAGGCCATAATCAGATGTGGAGAATCTACTATCGAATTTCAAGAATAGAAGATCAGAGTTTCATGTAAATCAATAACCGAAAAATACCATGCCGCAGTCTGTGAAGCAACTACCCAATGCCTTTTAAATGAATACTCTAATGTTTTCCCTGATCAGATCCCAGAAGAACTACTACCTATAAGGGAAATATACTACTATATCCGCCTACAAGACCCCTCTAACCTCAAGAGCCAACTAACCTACTTTATCTCTGATGCATATAAAGACCCATTATGTGATTAGATAAACCAAAATCAAAGAAGAGGAATCCTCTACCAAGCAGAAGCACCAGGTACTCTACCAATATTTGTCCAACTCAAAGCAGACAGCAAAAGAATCCGCCCCACTGTTGACCTGAAATTAAGGAATGATAACACCGTTATAGACAGTTCTGCTATCTCAAACCAGATACAGATCCTGAATGTAGTAGGAAGGGTAAGATTCCGAAGCAAGATTGACTTAAGCAATGCCTATTTCTAGACAAGGTTAGACCCAAAAAGCGAATGCTGTAACAGTTTCAAAACTCCCTTCGGAAGTTTCATTAGCCGAGTCATGCTACAAGGAGACGTGAACGCACCCGCTACCTTCATGCCCATTATAGAAAATCTGCTAAGCGAATACCTCCAGTATTTTGTATGGGTTTACGTTGATGATATCCTCATCTTCTCAAACTCCGAGAAAGAGCATGCATACCATATAAATCTAGTGTGTACCAAACCAAGGGAAGCTAAATTCTACTCTAGCTGAAACAAATCTATTCTGTTTGCCAACAGGCTTGAAATCCTGAGACATGTAATAGACGATGAAGGAATACATGCAGCTCCTAGAAAGATTACCTGTATA
This sequence comes from Tuber melanosporum, assembly GCF_000151645.1. Taxonomy (NCBI): domain Eukaryota; kingdom Fungi; phylum Ascomycota; class Pezizomycetes; order Pezizales; family Tuberaceae; genus Tuber; species Tuber melanosporum. Next base: position 582,107 of record NW_003299101.1, read on the forward strand.
ACAGAATAGACACCCCCTCAAAATCAAAAGGAACTAATGCAGTTCCTAGAACTTGTCAATTACATCTCCCAGTTTCTACTACATTATGCCACTGTGACTGCACCTCTCACAGACCTTACCAGCAATGCAGAATTCATTTAGACCTACACTCATGATCAAGCCTTTAATAATATTAAGGAATTAATCAAGAATGCCAATATTATACAACCTATCAACTACAATAAGCCAGAATCAATCTGGCTGATTACTGATGCATCGGATGTTAGAGTTGGGGCATGGGTTGGCCAAGGACCATCACATAAAATGGCAAGACCAGCAGCATTGCATAGCAGGAAGCTCACTAATTTACAAATGAACTATAGAACAACAGACAAGGAAGCACTTACAGTAATCAATGCTCTTACTGCTTTCAATCACATCTTGATGGGCAATATCTTTATCATAGTTACTAACGACTAACCTCTCACTAATCTGAAAACCGAAAAGATCCCTGGCCAGAAAAGAACATGATGGATAGGAGAAATCTGCAAATATGCTGCAAAAATCATCTACACCTGTCATGAATGTGGCTTGACACGAAAAAGGTTTTTACATGACGTATAATTATGAGTCATAGGTATGTTATTATTTTGCGCATATGATAGGTTTAGGTCACATGATTTGTTATGTTATAGTTTGATATATTTCATACATGATTCAAATATAAGTCATGGAACGGGTGCCTGGCAAGTATGCCTTGCAAGTATGCCTTGCAGGTATGTCTTGCAACTATGATTTATATTTAGCACATGACCTCATTATGAGGTTATGGGTTTTGCGCATGTGACACATTTAAGTCATATGACTTATTTATTGCGTTATGATTAGTTTATGAGTTTTCACACATGACCTTGCTACGAGGTCATGGGTTTTGAGCATGTGACCACTTTGGTCATATGACTAGTTTGTTATGATTTGGTTTCATGCATTTGACCACTTTGGGTCACATGACTACGGGCAGGAAGAACACTATATAAGAAGGCCAGTATGGCTGAAGAGAATAGGTTCTTCACACTTTACACTTTGTTCTAAGTACTTTTCCTACTTATTACTTTAACGAATATAAAACATCTTTACCATCTTTATCACTATCGCAACCTTTATTATTACGCCAAGGAAAGCTCTTCACGAAGAGGAGTTAGAGAAAGCTTACCATAGGCGTTTCCGATAGAAGACAAAGGTCTCATACTATTGGTAACATAGGCAGAGTCCCAGTGCTATCATAAGACTAAGAGAAGAAGAAGGAGAAGAAGAGAAGTATCATTCCCCGTCGCCAAGAACTAACTATCCAAAGAGGGATTGTTACAACGCCCCTGAAAGAACCAACTATTTAGCTGATACTCTGTCCTGCATTTATGAGAACTAGACACTCCTGGACCCTCCTTTTGTTTATGACCATACAAGACAAAGCGAAGATAGCCCTAACAACACCTCCTATGAACAAGAAGCAATATTGGCTACTACCAGTACTACGCCTCGCTCCATTCCTTTCTCTTATACCATGTACAGGGCAGTTGTAACAGAGCGCGGAAAAGAAATCATTGATGAATGGAAAGACGATTGCATTCTCTACTGTACACCTCCTCATGAGCTTGAACAAAGCAGACTCCACTGGTCCCACTGTTACCATGATATCTGCCCCTTTCACTAGACTGAAATTAAATTCAGCAACAAATACCAGTGACCATACGATACCTCTGCTGGAGATTCTAAAAGCACCAGCTTCGACACTGTAGAAGGAGAAGAAGAACAACAAATGATAAACGATGTTAATGATGGATCGATCCAACCTTCCCTTATCCTTAATCCTGCTCCAAGATGACGCCAAGGTCTTGAACAACTCGAAGAAGCAGCATCCTACTTGGACGCAACATCCTACCTACACCCCCCATAGTCCACATCTTCATCCTCACCCCCTATAATAGATTCATGACCACTATTTGGCGGGCACTTACGAGTATACAATAACAAAACTATCATCTCTGTCATACCACCCACAATTCCTGAACATTGCTGACAGCTTTATGAAATATTTCATGAAGAGGAAGACCTTATCGAACTAACAAGAGAATCCCTCATTGAGGATGAACACGATGTTAGATCAACTATGGAGGAATTGACCTCATCCTTCCAAAGCCAGATAATAGCAGGATACCACCATAACCCAATCTATTTCAAAGCCATAGACAGCTCCAGAAATGGAGCTCTCGCCCCCTACAACATATCTAATAGAATGGTCTATACCATCACTTACTATGGTGAACATTGTTTATATATCCCAAAGAGTCATATATTCAATAGAATGACTATTAGGGAATATATCATTACTGAAATCCACAACAAAGAACACCACAGTGCAGACCGCAACCTCCAATATGCCTCAGAATATGTTTACTGGCTCGAAATGAGAAAGGACCTCTGCGACTTTGTCAAATAGTGTGAACTCTGCCAGGAAAATAAGGAATGAACCCAACTGCCTGAAGGGAAAGCCCAGACACTTCAGTTGCCTTATGAGATATTTGAATCATTTGCTATCAACTTCGCTGGACCATTCAACAAGTCTGTTGGCTATGACACTATCTTGGTAGCTATTAATCAATTTTCCAAATATACATAGCTTATACCAATGAAAGTCACAGACTCCTCTAAAGACACTTGGAATAATCTCTAATGATATCTATTTACCCCCTATGAATACCCATTGTCTATTGTCAGTAATGCTGATCCCCATTTCACAGCCAGCTTTTGGAAACAAACCTTGACTTCTCTAGGAATCAACTATATTACGGCTGCTCCTGGACATCACGAAACTAATGGCCAGGCTGAATGAAAGATCTGTGACGTCAAGACCGGAATTCGGACCATGATCAATGAAAGACAGACCAACTGGGAACCCATCCTCGCTGAGCTTGCCACATATATCAATGCTGGATATTCAGACATCCTAGGAATGTCTCTATACAAGGCAATCTTTGGCTGCCAATATCCTCTCCTGCCTACAACTCTATTCAAGAACTCTTCTATTCCTGCCTCTGATGACCACTTGAACTGCTATCAAGCCATCTGGAATAATGCTTTCCAAGCTGTTTAAGCAGCACAATTCTGAAGTACCACTACTGCTCAGAAGTGACAATGCAAACACATACCTATTCTGCCCGGCTATATGCTTATGGTTCATGGAGACATGTTTATTACCAATGTTAGATGTAGCAAGAAACTACAACTACAATGGTGAGGACCTTTCAAGGTCTTATCTTGTGATGAACATACAGAAAACTACACTGTCCAGATGGACAGACGTATGTACCACCGCAATACCGCTGTTTTCCATACCTCTACTGTCAAATGTTTCTACCCTAGTGTCACAAACGTGGCTTAGCATGAAAGAGGTTTTCACATGACACATGGTTATGAGTCACAGGTATGTTATTGTTTTACACATATGACTCATTCGAGTCATATGATTTGTTATGTGTGGGATTTGTGATGCTTTCGCACATGGCTCAAATATGAGTCATGGGACGTGTGCCTGGTGGGTATGCCTTGCGAGTGTGCCTTGCGGGTAAGCCCTGCGCATATGATTTATATTTCACACATGACCTCGTTATGAGGTCATGGGTTTCGCACATATGACTCAGTCAAGTCATATAACTTGCTTATTGTGTTATGATTGGTTTATGAGTTTTTGTACATGACCTCGTTATGAGGTCATGGGTTTTGAACATATGATCACTTTGGTCACATGATTAGTTTGTTATGATTTGGTTTCGCACATGTGACCACTTTGGGTCACATGACTACAAGCGGGAAGAATACTATATAAGGAGGCTGATGTAGCTGAGGAAGATAGATTCTTCACGCTTTGTTCTAAGTACTTTTCCTACTTATTACTTTAACGAATATAAAACACCTTTACAATCTTTATCTTTATTGCAACGTTACCATTACGCCAAGGAAAGTTCTTCGCGAAGAAGAGTTAGAGAAAGCTTATGATAGGCGTTCCCCATTGAAGACAAAGGTCTTGTATTATCAGTAACGTAGGCAGAGGCCTAGTGCTATTGTAAGACTAAGGAAAGAAACAAAAGAAGAGAAGTATCGTTCCCTGTCGCCAAGAATTAACCATCCGAGGAGGGATTGTTACACCTAGTGATGACTCTAAGTTTTCTGAAAGATTCCATTCTCACCCTGCACCTATCATCGATAAGAAGGACCAATGAGAAGTTGAAGAAATCCAAGACCACTGTCTTTAGTATGGAAATGACCAGTTCCTGGTCAAATGGAAAAAATATCCAACAAGCGAAAACAGCTGGGAGCTACTTGAAGGGTTGGAGCATGCTATGGACATGGTGAACAAGTGGTGGGAAGACAACATGTCAAATGATTCTCTACCACCCACAATTAATTACATCATGATATGCTAGTCACCAACTATGTCGGAGACTGAGTGATAGCAAGTTAAACTAGAAGCCCAGGATGGATTTTAGGTACCATACTTTGAGTCAGAATTCAAAAGCAGCAATGAGAAAACCAGACTATAGAACAAGTTCTCAACAACCTCATCTAGTCACTATTCACTATCCAAATACCATAACAATGTCAAACTATGTGGAACTCAATGTGAGGCTGTGACAATAGCTTGCTGGACTTTTGTTGAACTACAATGTTATTCAACCTGAAGACTACTTCACTATCCTCTAGGTAGACTACTGCCCTGATTGTAATAATGCTTGAGTAGACATACAGCATGAATCTGATATTCATAACTACTGTGACCTGCATGTCTTTGAGTCTAGTTGTTTCTTTAGGATTTCTTCTTGTCCATGGTGTGACACTTATGATAAAGAACTTATAGTGGAAACTGAAGCCTTTAGTTTCTCAGACTCAGCTTTTGATGATTATTAGGTTTTGTTTAAAATAGTTGTTTTGTTTTGAGGAATGTAACCAGTACGGGTACTCGGTTATTAGTTTTGTTTTATGTTTTGTTTTAAGTATTGCTTTGATACTTGGTTTGTTTTAAGTATCATTTGATACTTGGTTTTGTTTTATGTTTTTTTTTGAGTATCACTTTGATACTTAGTTTTTTTTTTTTTAAGTATCCTTTGATACTTAGTTATGTTTTATGTTTTGTTTTAAATATTATTTTGATACTTGATTTGTTTTACCAAAGTGTATCGCTTGATACCTTTGATTAGTTTCTTTCATGCTAGACATGAACAGATTTGTGTATTTAAAGACCACCTGTTTCTACAATGGAAAAGGCAGACTTCGACAGACAGTATTTCAATATACTTGGTTGAACAATTATCTCTTTGTTTCTCAGTACATCCTTGAAGCCTCCTTTAGTTTCCAGCTCTTACCTCCTCTCTAGTAGAGCAGGCCACCAGCCAACTATTGTACCATTTACGGATAACGTGATTAGCACCTTGCAAACATGTTACAAAGAACACTTAGACCACCTCAACAAGAATGGAATCAAGTCTGGAGAGCAAGATCAAAAGGTTGTACTATCAAGCAGAGCAGTCTGATTGTTTGAGTAAAATCAATAAATCAGGATAGTCTGCACAGAAATACTCAATTTGATGATATGGTACGGTATTGTAATCAAGAAATAGTCTACGGAATTCTTTTTTCATGAGATAAACAAATAGATCTAGTAATCACCCAGGTGGCGAATCTGTGGAATCTGGGCGACAGCGATGTGCTGGGTGTTGGGGGACAGCGATGCGACAGGTCATGGTGCGCAGCCTCTGGAGGGCCTTGTTATTTGCTCAGGAGGAACAAAAAAAGGATCCTAATGCGCCCCAAAGAGGCATCTGGGGCACCGCTTTCAGACCCTCATCGTAAAAGATCACTCGGACCTTTGGACCTACTCGGGTTGGCTTCTAGAAGTCTCCCGTGATGTATGATAGCAAAGTGTCTACCTGGCCATCCAATACCATACTTCATCTAATATCGGTTCGACACCAATACACCAATATTGCAAGCAAATATTTAGGATTATAATATTATACTATAAAGAGATTCAATAGCATCATAATACAGTACAGCAGTTATGGCATTGCAAACTAAAGTTCTATCCCACTACCCGCAATCAGCTAAAGCCAATATATAACCCATTAGGATAAACTGCCATAATTCTCCAGCCTAAATGCGTTTGGAACTTGTACTCCACCATGCCCCCCACCCCGCACAAACTACTAGAACTAGTACAGTACATACAATACTACCACCACAAAACAACACCTCTTTCTACTATCAAACTTTACCATTGCACGCAACAAATCTATGTACTAAGCCTAGAAAGATATTCTCTACACGAGTATAATAACATCTCCTTTTCCCCTCCGGACCAGATTGCCCACTCTGACGAAACCAAACTGCTTCCCGCCGAACCCACAAAGAAAGCATAAAAAATATAAAAAAGAAATATAAAAATAAGACTAAAAAACGAACAGGCGCGAACGACATAAAAACCCTGCTCTCTAACCCGTCGGTGTTCCAGCACGTCCGCCGAGGGTGTTTACCAAGCCCCTATAGTCTAGCCAGAATGCCTTTCTTGGTCTTCTTGAATCCCAATCAGTTTCAGCCCCGCGAAGATCTTCAATTGAAGTAAACACGACACTTGCTCCCCTAACACCGATGACTGCACTTGTGCTTGGGTCTTTGAAAACCTCTTTGGGAGCCTTCTTATTTGACTCAAGAAATTGAATGCACTTGACGGCCAATCTTACCGCCCGGACACGATCCATAGGAGATGGAGTACCACCTTGCTGGACGTGTCCAGGAATAGCAGTACGGGATTCAAATCGACCATTTGCTTCCTCGCGGATAATTGAAGCAATTATTTCAGTGGTATAGGTCTTAGACGCTTTCTCGTTTCTATGAAGCATTCAGTGATTCGCATGGCGTAAAATTCTTACGGCAAACAAACCTCAAGATTAACTTGCCAGCCCTATTCATTCCTTTATCGTTCGCAAAACTCTCTCGAAGGTGATCAATATCATCCTTCAACATATTGAGATTTATACCTTCTTCGGGTGTGTATACAGCCAGCGCACCAACTGAGAGTCCAGCCATAGTAGCCACATAACCAGACTTTCCTCCTTGACATTCGACGACGAATACCCTCCTTCTGCTAGCACTTGCACTCTGTTTGATAGCATCACAGTACTCAATAAGTGCGTTCAAGCAAGTATCGCTTCCAATTGAAAATTCTGTTCCAGGGACATTATTGCTAATAGTAGCTGGCAGACAAATCATAGGAATTCTGAAGGCGGGATAACTATCCCTAGCACTATGGAGCTCAGTGAGCGCATGGTATGCTTCAAAGCCACCAATAATGAGGAGACCGTCAAATTTGTATCGCTGGAAGTACCATGCAACCATGCCCATGTCTTCAGATGGCAAAGAGCGGTTAGTTCCAATCTCAGAGCCGCCACGAATGGCCCAGCCTTCGACTGTAAGCCAGTTCAACTCCCGAACGGAGTCATGGCGAACCAGGCCGGGGAATCCATTGTGTATAGCGAACGGGCGATGGCCTCTATTGAGACAAAAAGTAGCTGCCGCACGTGTAGCTGCGTTCATCCCTCCTGCCGGTGCTCCAACATGAATGATCGCAATCCTCATTCTCTACTTTCCGTCAGTAAAAAAAAAAATAATAATAATAATAATAATAATAAAAAAGCATTTTGCAAGCGATCTCAGATAATTTCACCTTGTCCTGAGGCGCTTTCTCTGAAAGCTCATCTGGCTTTGTCGTAACCATATAGGCCCGGTGGTATTCTTCAAATTCCGGGTCTCTCAGGTTCATGGCCCCCGCGAAATCTTTGTTTTTTATACATTCTGCCACAGCTTTGGTCTAGAACAATAAAAGTCAATAGTTATCATGGCATAGATGACAGTTTGGGCTTACCAGTCTAACAGCATCCATTAGAGGCTTTCGGGTAATTTTGTTTTCGTTGATTGCAATCATCGGACTCAGGGTATCTGGAGTAGACTCTAATACAGCTCTAACGGCCTCTCCGCCTTGTAACGTAGCAAGAATCCTGTCGAATGCACAGGCAGTTCCACCACGCTGAACGTGACCAAGAGTCGTGATTCTGGTATCCAATCTCAACTCGTCTACAAGGATATCTCGAACATAAGTCGCTGTAATTGGCTTCAACTCTCTATCAATAGCACCTTCGGCCACAATGACAATGGTCTTGCGTTTTCCTGCCGTACGATGCTGATATCATTTAGTATACGCAATTTAAGTTATAGGTAGGTAGATTTGAGATTTACTGTTTTAATAATTCGACACATCTCCCCTTCCCATTTGTCTTGGGGTGGTTTTTCCGGTAGGAAAACAAAATCGGCGCCGGTGCTCAATCCAGCCATTAATGCCAGCCAGCCACAATGCCTTCCCATAACTTCCACAACAAAGGCCCGAGAGTGACTATAGGCTGTAGCGTCGATGAAATCCACTGCTTGACAAATTCTCGTAAGAGAACTATAAGCGCCAATGGTAGCATCTGTAGAAGACATGTCATTATCAATACTCCCTACTAAACCAACAATGTTGAGGGTTTTGAAAGGTGAGCACTGCTCCTCAGCGAGCTCTCCCAGCTCGATTAATTCCGCCAATAATCCAGGCCATTCGCTACGGAAGATATCGGCTCCAGTCAGAGAACCATCACCACCACAAACAACAAGAGCATCAATTCCAGCCAAGACCAAATTCTTTGCACCCTGTAATCTGCCTGCGCGTTCCGTAAATTTCTTGCATCTGGCTGTTCCAATCAAGGTTCCGCCCTCGGAGAGCCAACCACGAACATCCTCCCAATGCATTCTCTTAATAAGCCCCCCGCCCTGTACTAATCCCTCATATCCCTCATAGATCGCATAGGCCTCGCATCCTTGTGCAATGCTCATCCTGACCACTGCTCTAACCGCTGCGTTCATTCCTGGCGCGTCTCCACCACTTGTCATGACAGCAATTCGCTTCTTCACCCCGCCTGGGGTGCTGGGTCTCGTCTGGTCCCGAACCCTTGATTCCCCCAAGACGCCTGGAACATACCTGGGCCCGACCCTAGTAAACGGATTTGCTTTAGAAGTAAATCCAACTAGTGTTCCCAACGGGTCATGGGTGTACACCTCCGAGGGCTCCTTTTCGCTGGGTTGGGACTGGAAGGCAATCTTCTTCTCTGAAAGAAGATCGATCACTCTGTCCAGGGCCGGGGTGTACAAGATGACACTCATTGACTTTCCTCTCCATTCTTCGCTGTTCGGCGGAATCGGGGGAGGGATTAACGATTGCCTCCGAAGTCCGGCTTCCACTACATAGCGGATCTTGAGATTGACATCTGTGCCGTCGCCGGCCGCGCCTTGAGAGTACAACCAGGTCTCCTTCTCGGAGGCGCGACAATGATCATCCTCACGTTTAACGGTGGGATGAGTCCGATCGTAGACGAAAGCCTCGTCGAATCCAAGATCGGTGTAAAAAGCGACAGTGGTATAAAAAAGCTCTTCTGTAGGAGCAATTAAAGATATGGAAGAAACACCACTAGTAATGGCATCATGCGGGTCAGCAACTTGCATGGCTTTTCCAGAGGAATGGATCCGGAGGCTATCTATTCGACCACGTGGAAGGTGGAGGTAATTTAGGGAGAGGAGGAAATTCCGATGAGCGTATAGTAAAAAAATAAAATAAAATAAGAGAAATACCTAACGAAGTAGTGAAGATTCTTCTGATCAGGAGTAGGGCCCGTCATTGCCTTATAGGATCCGCGGGACACGGAGTAGACAGTAGTGAGCAGTCTTTAACAGTAGCGGTGATGATGATGGTGATGACGATAATGATGATGAATGATGATGCGTGAAGGGGTAATATGATAAAGAAAGATGGTAGAGCACGTTAGTCGCACAAAGTGCGAGAGAGAGGAGACAAACAAACTAACGGAGGGGCGGGGGGGCAGGAGAGGATAAAGAGGAAAGAAAGCGACGAGTGAAGGAAAGAAAGGGGAAAAGCAATTAATTCCATGTGTGGTTGACTGGTTTGCTCAGCATGGAAGCCCATCAAAGTGGGATGTTTGGTGGGGCTGATCATGGTCCCCACCACCGTACATATCGTATCATACAAGGCCATGAAGGATAGCATCCACAATTCCCCTCATGTCTCCTCCTCATGCCCCAACTTCTACCAGCAATCATGAGTTTACCCGCAAAACAACCGCAGGTGAAAAGGAGAAAGAAAAAACCCCCAGCCGGAACGACCCCTGTTAAAACTGTTCGAGTGGATGCCCTGATAAGAATATGGTGTTAACCCCACTATTAGATAATATCACCACAATAATCCTAGCAGTTGATGGTGGGGTGACCCGGATCGTAAGCGGGGGATCACAGACCCCGGGTAGCAGGCTGTACAGTACTCGAGTAGGCGAGACCAAGGATTATGATATCTATCTTGTAGGTACAGTACAATACAGTACGAGTACTGTACAAGAACTGGGAACATTGCCCGCGAGGTCACTGCACCGAGGTGCAGTCGTATCTATCCCCTTAAATCGCGGGACCAAACATCACGCCATACAATCATCTAACAGTTGGAGAATCGGACCGCCGCTCGTCTTGAAGTGCCTTTGTCTTACAGTCCACAAAATAATCAGAACAGTCTGAGTGCAGCACAGTACTGTTATGATACAGAAATCTATTACTACGAACATCATCTCATACTTTTACCACACTACCCCCCCCCCCCCTTACCTTCTCGAGTACTATCTAACGGCATCTCAAGCCAAGTCGACTCGATGCCAGCAAACTAGTAATCGAATGCCAGAGCAAAACTACCGGTAAGCGCATAAATAAATAGAGCAACGAAACGTCAGGCAAATACAGGGGTAAAAAGTGGCGATAAAAAATAAAAAATGAAAAATGAAAAATAAAAAACAGGACACCTATGATATACCCAGATGAAAAGAATCCCCTAATGATAAAATAATGAAAATGAAGCACCCAAGGAAAGCGACAAGAGTTTCCCCCACCCCCTCACAAGAACCGATAATGCTAACCAGCCGCCCATAAAAAATAATAATAATGATAAAAAAAAAAATTTAAAAAAAAAAAAGATATAAATCAGGTGAATACAAGAAACTGGAAATGCCTCATTACTCGAGGATGACGTTTTTTATATAATGAAGTAAGAAGAAGGGGGAGTAAGACTACTGGCATGATAATATAGGAGGAGAGAGTCATGAGCTGGATAAACAAACAGCAGTAGCAGTGGCGAGGGGGGAAAAAGGCATCACTTCGTAAGGCATCATAATTCCCTTTTATCGCAACACCCAGTTCTACAAAAAAAAAAAAAAAAGCCCAGAATTTCTCGGAAATCAAAGCCCAAAGAGACACCGAGGGAAGTGAAGAAACTCGACATGGAAAGAAGAAAGAACCCTCCCTGATAAAAAGTGATTCATGACTGCCAAATTTTAAGGAAAAATGCCCCCCCCCCCCCCCCCTTTGGTATCTGGCCCAAAGTGAATTCCATCCTCCCCACCCGGGTCTCTTAAGGGGAACCCCCTCCACATCCCCCCCCCATTTCTCTCTCGGGCTGGTTTCCGCACTGGTCGTCGCAGGGATAGGGGCCACCCTGGTCGGGGTGGGTCCCAAAAATTGACCCCTTTCCCAAACCCCCAAATTTGGCCTGGGGGGCTTGGGGGCCCGGATATCTTTTTTGAGCCCCAAAAGGTCATCCCCCCCCCCCACTTCCCCCAATTTTTGTCCCGCAAGAACCCTGGTCAAACCCCGAAAGGGGGCCCCCCCCCCCAAAACCGTTGAAGGGAAGCCCCCATTCCAAAATTCCTCCATATTGGCCTTTAAAACCGGCCCGGCCACATTACTTCCCTCCTCCGGGGTGAAATAATTCTGGGGGATAT
>NW_003299101.1:594204-661586 GCF_000151645.1 Tuber melanosporum
GATAGTTGCGTTCTCATCCGCTGGATATTTCTCTCTCCTTTATCGCGGCCAGGTTGTGTTCGGAGGATACGATGGTAGGTCCCAGGGTAGGGAAGTTTTCCTGATCAAACCTTCCACATTCCCTTCTTGGACAGCCTGTAGCTCCTCCAGGTCCTCAATCTCCTTGGCTTTCTGGGCCATCTGGGCAGTGTGGTCCTGGATACCCTTGGAATTCACACCCGATCCCGGGAGACTTCGGTTAAATGGCCGAGCCAATGAGCTCTTAGCTAGAACCGGTGAAGTGGAGGGTCTCCCCATCTGTGGAGTTGATTGTGCAGTGGGTGAATCTGGAAGACTAAAGATTGGCGAGGGGTAATTTTGTAGATTGGAATTGTGATGCTGCTGTTGTTGTTGCTGCTGCTGCTGCTCTTGGCGTGGCGATGGATTTCTACCGTCGTGAGTAGGTGTCACCAGCTCCTGAATGCTGGGACTCTGATATGCCTGAAAATTTTGAACAGCGGAGGAACCATTAGGTTTGAGGGGTTGACTGTTTCCGGACGAAATACCTGGATTCGAGTCCTCCTCAGATATCTGACCGGCCATTGGTCCATTCTCAAGCAACAGCTGCCGCCGCCTAGTCATCTGGGGTGTGCGTACAACAGCCTGGGCTGGCCTGGCTGGTGTGACAATTGCCCCGCCAGCATTACCCACCACCGAACCCACACCTTGCGAATGCAAACCGTGCCCATGTTCTACTTGGTTCTGTGTAAACAAATTGTTGAATGCCCCGTTGATATGACCACCCAATGACTTATCGTAAACTGTCGCTAGAAATGTCAAAATGGCGCTAATTGAATGCTCGTGGCGATCGTGAAGCGTTTGAAAGGCGACGCTCTGCTCGTACAATTGATTGTGATCCTTACGAAGCCGGTTAATAGCTGCCGATATCATTGCCTGGTGGTTCTTGACAGCCTCCAGTTGCTGAATCAATGCTTGCAGATCCGGCCTGGAACCTCTTCCACCACCGCCCCCTTGTTGGTGGTGTCCGTCGCCCTGGTTATCCGCCTTTGGCCCCTCGAGATACCCGCCAACACCAACGCCACCAGCCCCGAATTCACCCTCCCCGCCATCGCTCAGATCATCCTCCTTGTCCGTATCAGGGTCTTGCTTATTCTTGCGTTTTTTATTCGGTTTACCCTTTGGCTTCGAGATCAACCACATGAGATCGGGCTGTCCACGTTTGAAGTATGGATTTTCGTATTCACTGGGGGGTTTGCTTCTCTGCTCAGAAGTCTTTAGTGAGCCGTCGGCAAGACCAACCACCTTATGGAAACCGTACATGTTGAGCTGACGGACGAAAGAAGCGTAATTATTGTGTTTAAAAAGGTCGGGAATTAGTGTTCGTGAGAATTCATCCTCATCCAGCACAAGAAATGAGTTTCCCGACGGTGACCAACGAATGAGCGCATCGGTTTTGGGATCATTAACAAAACTAGCAATGCCGAAATCATGATGTCAGTGATCAATATCCTAAGTGGCGAGGCAAGCGCCAGCGAAACGAATGGGAAGTGAACGAAAAAGCGACCAAACTCAATTGCAACGACTAAGCAAACTTGAAACGTACCTGCTCAGTTTTTGTACAAACGGAGGGATGCTCGCCCTTTTCTTTCTCATTTTCTCAATTCTCATATGTAACTCCCTGTCGAACGGATCCAAGCCATCGCTTTGAGGCCCAGAACCCATAACCTGTCCCATATTCGTAGTTCCACCCGAGCCATTCAGCAAGTTCATCTGCACACCAGGAGCCGCCAGGCCCTGCGCCATAGCACCGGCCGTCGCCAAAGGATAAGGCATCCTAATTAACGTATTTCCTGTCCGATTTATCCGGGCAAGCCGGCCGGTACTATCGCTAGCGGTGATAGGAAGGTTTATGGCGCCCGCTTGCGTTGCCGCAGTATTCTGGTCAACGTCCGATCTCCCACCAAGAAAAGTGTCGGCTAGGCCTGAACTAGCAGGGTAGAGGTTCCCACCCGGACCTGCAGACGTGATGCCAACGGGCGTCGTCGGCAAGTTCAGGTAGTTCATACCAGAATCAGTTATGACTGTCGGTTCAGCAGCCGCAGGTACAGACGAGAGGATAGGAGCACTAGTTCCAGGAGCGGGGCGTTTGCGACCACGGGCGCTGTTGTTGCTGCTACCGCTAGGCTGGCTCTGTGGATGGGGAGGGGTCGTCATTTTTCTATTATGACGGTAAAAGGAATGAGTGGAAGAATAAGAGGGGGGGAGGAAGAAGGGGGAGGGGGCTCGAAGGAGAACGTAGAAGAGATCGGTGGAAAGCGAACGTCTGATTGTTATTATTTTCTCCCCTTCTTCCTCCCTTCCTGTGAATCCTAATGCTGGCGAGACGGTGACCTGTAGGGAAATTTTATTGTTGTCGTTGACAGATCAAGGGGAGATTTCGTTGTTGAGTGAGTCAAGGACAAGGCGACGACGGAACAGGAGGAAGATGAAGCAGAGTTGATGGAGAAGGTTGTGTGCAAGGAGTTGCGTTGTTCGTTTTTTTTTTTTTCTCCTCTTGCGCGAGCGGGACGTGATGCAATGGGTCAAGGCAGAAGGCGCGGAGCCTAACTTCTCCGTCCTTCCGTAGCAATGAAAGCACAGCCCAACTGCTTGATCAAGATAGCGGTGCTGAGATAGGGTGAGGGTATTTTGAGTTGCCGTAGATTAAGGGCTATGATATTAGGGTGCTGGTGGGGTTATGACAGGTTCAGCAGCAGGTGTTAGTTACAGTGAGGTGGTGTACGAGTACTGGACTGTACGTTTACCGGTATGGTGTTGAGCGAGCACTCGTGGTGTGGCAGAGGGTGTGGTGGAGGAGATGCTAGCTGGGGTGGTGGTGGGTGGTCGGCGTCGCTTACACCGTTATCGTGGGAAGGGGAAAAATGGGAAAAAGAAAAGAAAAAAAGTGAGTGAGGGCTGGTGCAACAAGGTGAATGTGGTGGATCGCAGAGCAAGCGCAGGCAATAACTTGTTCGCGGTCGGGAAACACGTTGTACTGTACCGCGTAGTATTCATATAACCCCGACACTGGTACTGTATAGTATCATAGATGATAGGTAGGCTGACGTATTATGCCGGTACAGAAATTGTTGAACCGAGAGATCGTAGGGACGACGGACGGTGGACGGACATCACACCCTTTCCAGAGCAATAATTTAATTGAATTCGAGGTATCGTAATCATGGCATTTTTAGGTATCATACAAGGCCTCGTTCGAGTGATATTTGGCAGGGCTCCGTACTGCAAGCCTGAAGCGCGACGCCTTCTTCCCTCCTCCCCCCTTTTCCTTTTCTTCGGGTTTTGCACTCCAGGTTAAGGGTTTTTATCACTTCCCATAATATATCATACATATCATAATCACTCATAGCAAGGTGGCTGCGATTTCGTAGCGATGGGATGTCATTCCGTGGGGTTCCTTCCTTGGGGCCGGTGGAGTGGCTACGGCATTCTGAGGGGCTGCCCCCCCCCACGACAGCACCAAAAAAAGGTTAGGGTGAATGTTTTTACTCAGCATGACGTTCGTCTCGCCTATGAACATGAGATGAATTCTGAGAAGGTTTTCCAGTCCAGAAATTCTCCATTTCGCTATGTAAATTAGGGAGGGAGGGAGGTAAGTTATGAAAACAGGAATTTTTGAATGTCTCCCTCCAACCGTGACCGGGAACCGTGGTGCTGATAAATCCGGGGAGCCGATACCAGTACGATATCGGTATCATACTGTGAGTCGCTGTCCCTCCCTCTCCGCGCCAACCTTTGATGCCTTCCGCTGTTGCTGATCTTTGGCCCTCTGACATCTCCCGATTCCATCTGCCGTTCTGTTGAACGTCATCCATCGCATCTCACCCTGAAAATTTCCTTGCATCTCACTTCTAAACCTACCGGTGCTGAGGGTTCAGCCGAGCCAGGACGCATAACGATGTTCGAGAAATATATACGCTTGACTGCCGGTACGGGTGGATGGTGGGTGATAAGAGGGATTGTAGCCTCACTTTCAATTGAATTTGTGATATACCGTGTTTAGACTACTGTACTCGAGTACTGTATGTAAGCTACGTTCACGGTGGTTGAACCTTGACCTGAAGCAGTAGATAAGGTATCATATCGTACTCTCCGATGGACCTTGAATTTGATATCTATCAAAAACTCTAATGATTTCTCTGGTCTCCTAACCTGATATAGTAATATGCAATTGGGTGCTAGAGGAGGGGTTGGATCCCCGGGCTTCGGATGGCGGTCCGGTTTGTTCTGGCGAATGATAAGGACGAATTGAGTTGTCTGCTAAATTTGCTCGCACTTGTGCTCGAGTACGAGTACTGCACAGCACTTGTCCCAGCCCGTAAGTACTCAAGTACTGCCGGTACAAGTACGAGAGAACGGGAGGGGGGCACGTTTTGTGCGGGAGCCCAGACACGCAATGTTTTGCCATATATTTCTTTGGTCCCTGTTTTCGGGGACTTATAGCCTACCGGTATGGCGGGGCTGTCGTTAACGGTAGCGTACTCCATTGTTTCGGAAAGCCTCCATGGGTTCAATGTAATTTATTATCCTTGTTCGTCGACCCAGCATCAACTTGGTGGGGGAAAAAATGGTCCTGAGAGGAAAGGCAAAGTTATTCTTCATCGCTGTGCGCTGTAGCAGTACTGTTCTGTGAAACGTGCAATTCACGGGCGGACTTACCGCAAATACAGGTACTCTTGGAGATCAGCCCGTCGGCCCGTCAACCCATGATAGGTTTAGTTTGACACGTAGAATTCAGAGATTAGACTATATGGGGCTGTACTAGTACAGTACCTACCTACCAGTAACTTACCCGAGTACTCGAGTAGATAGATAGCAGTATAATACCAAGGAGCTTTCAGTGTTAAAAAAAAAGATTTTTCAATAACAAGTAAACACGGGAAGTTGCATTAAGTTACCGTACTTTATAGTGTTTCTATAGCTAATTATGCCTAGATCCTTCGGCTTGTATATTTGAATACACCAAGGTACAGTACTTGTAACTGAAGGAAAAAAGTGCCAAGGTTGAAATTGATAATATTTTGGATTGTTTCTAAGTTTTGATGGGATTTGGTTGGACAGAGTTTTGGAGCAATCTACCTCTACTCTAGTAAACCTCTATAGTGTTATCAACCTGAAAAAAAAAAAAAGAGAAGAGAAAGAGGAAAAAAAACAACAACTTTGCTTGATAAGGTACCGTACCGGTAGTAATAATGGTGGACTGGTGGGTGTTTGACCGCGCAATTCTGTTTTGAAATCGGGATCCGAGGCTGCATCTTGGCAACTTTAACTTAAATTATTACAACTATTTATCTTGTTCCTACCCCAGATTCACGGACCATAATATAGGTTAGAGTTGTCAAGATGTAATCTCAAACTCCTATTTCAAATCAGAATGGCACGGCCAGGAACCCCCCTAACTACTCCTGGGTGCGCCAAGTTTATGTGAGACAGCTGAGTAAGGAAGCTAAGTTATTTCTATGTTTTTAACTTTTGAGAAACTCTGCGTCTGTACTGCAGGTGTGGGCTCCGTAAAATCCCTTGAGATCCACCAACTTATCAGATTATCAGGAGGCCTCGGTGTGTCAGCTCAGGATAGGTTTAGTTTGGGAGGTTGAGAGAATGATGAAAGCCAGTTGATAAGATCCAACACGTCCAATTGGCTGATCTTTTCTCTTCTCAGGGACCTTTGTCTGAGTTCGGGAGCTTTGTGGTACGACGGGGATTGGGATCGGCCAGCTCCACTCGGCGCTCAATATTAAGACCTTTTTTCTCTACCAGTAAATTTACCTGTAAATTGTGGGAATCACAGCCCGGTACTGGCACTTTTAACGCCCCTCCTATCATGCTGATTATGATATTCCGTAGTTCCAGCGCCCTGGAAACTTGACCTCAATCACGGACCTGGCCGGCCGGTCGCAGATTTCTCACCTCTTTTCCCACCTTGACGGTCTGGTACCGTCGACGCCTTAAATTTGTCTCGTACGAAAGCGCCCTTCCAGGCTGCCGGTACAAGTACGATAACTCGAGTACCGGTATCATAGCAAGCTGGTGCGAGTTAAGGTACAGTACAAGTACGATGGTTATGAAACAGTTCTTGGCTAGATCGGAAATCGGTTTGAGGCCAAGGGTTCGTGTGGGACTCCATTCCACGGTGCACCTGTGGCTAATGATTATGACTCTTTCCGTTGGCGAGCCTTTTCCTTTTTTGACCCTCGTTTCGAGACCTCGCTTCCTGGTCGCTGCGCAGCGTGTGGAGGATTTCTGCAACGAACTCTCTTCATTCTTATCACTTCGTACTAGATCGCCTTTGGTCTATGGGTAAATAAGCATCTGGCATCCGACCATTTGATCTCAATCATTTGTTTCCGTTTCGTAAGTTGCCTTGCTGTTGTCAGTACAGTCGGTACGAGCACGTTCTTCCGACGATTTACAGTGCCATGTCTGCCGAGGAACGGTCAACGCCACCAGTGGCACCAACTAGAGCCCCCCCCACAGAAGAGCAACGAACACGAGCGGTAAGCCTTCATATTCTCACAAACAACTATTAAACTTGGAGCTGACGTTTGCCAGGAGGTAAACCGTCTTAAAGCCATTGCGATCCGGGAGGCTCTCAAGGAGCAAGCAGAGTCCGAACCAACTGTTTCTCGCCCTGCATTAAACAATGCGACCTCATCCTCCTCTCCCACCCCGGGCAATAAACGCTCTTTCGCAACCATGGCCAATAGTCGCAAAGGAGGTGAAGGTCGTGGGGATATCGCCATCAAACCTGCACGCAAGTTCCAAAAATTTGTGGAGTACGAATTTGCCAAGATGACGGACACGAAAGGGGGTTTTATATCTACCGAGGATGACCCTCATTCTATGCTTTCGGCGGTAGATCTACGGGATAAGCCAGCACACATGAGTTTGGAGGATTGGGCGAAGCATCAGTTGAAGATGAAGCTTATGAAGGAGAAATCGGGACCATATGAGCCGGGCCTTAGTGCTCTCACTATGGGTGAGAAGGAACAGATCAGGTGTTATGAGTGTGACACTGTGGAGATTGATTGGAGGTGGTATGAGATTTTCAAGTGCAGGGTCTGTGCCGGGTGCAAGGACAAAATGCCGGAAAAGTATAGTCTTTTGACCAAGACTGAGTGCCGGAATGATTATTTCTTGACTGATCGTGAGTGCTCACAGTCCCTCTTGTTGTTGTTCCCGGCTCTGCTAACATGTTTGCCCTGTAGCTGAGCTCAAGGACGAAGAATTACTCCCGCGCATGCACAAACCAAATCCCCACAGATCAACTTGGAACAATATGATGCTATATCTTCGCTACCAGGTGGAGGAGTTTGCACTACAGAAGTGGGGTTCTATGGAAAATCTCGACAAGGAATTCGAGAGGAGAAATGGTGCCAGGAAGAAGAGGAAGGATGATAAGTTCCGAGCAAAGCTCAGGAGTCTTAAAAATAAGACTCGTGTCGAGAGCTGGAAACGGAGCGCCGAAAATGAGAAACATGAGCATGTTTGGGGCACCGCCGTTACGAATACCAGCGGGGAAAGCGTTAGGACGTGTGAGGACTGCGGGTTTGAGATTGAGGAGCTCGTATTCTAGTATTGTGCTAAACTCTCCCGAGTATTGTGTCGTTTCCTGTGTTTTCTCCGGAGTTTGCGATAGAGGTCCAGGGTGGGGGATTGCTTGTACAGTACAACTATATTCCTCACCGCCTTTGGTTTTCGGTTTCTCGACAGCGTCATCTCAGATTCTTTCTTTAGCTCTTTCCCTAGCCTTTTCTTGTATTTCTAATGCCCGTAAAATTAAGGCTACCGCGAAATGACTAGAATTCGGCTCACACATTAAGCTTAAATTATTGCCCTTCATGCTGGTACCTGGGCTAGCGTGACAAGAAGACTGCGCTGGCGAAAGTACCTTTTGGTATGTAATTCCAATGAAAACTCGTGGGCTGTCAATATATGCACGGTATAGTACTCTGCGCGTCGGGAGGCAAAACCTGGGGTACACACAGGCCATTTTGACGGTCAGGAATTCCGCAGCGAATGTGCTGCATGAGCGGTGGGCCGATGCATCAGTATCGATTTATGTTGCAGAAAAGTGTGGCAGATTTATCACACTCAGAGGGGAAAATAATAATGATTTAACCAGGGGCTGTTCCTTATTTATTTCATCCACACGATAATGGCACCACTATGGGAGTGGGCTTCAATTTATTGTAATTCTGCGCCTGATGGCTCAGTGTTGTTCCGGTGGAAATATGGGATGCAATGGTGACAATATCATGATGGTTTACCAGTATGATACCATACCAGTACTGGGCGAGTAATTCGGGACATATCAAATTTCCAGTGCTCTTCGGTATCGAAGCCCTGTGGCTTCTCCATGGAAAGTTGGAAGCGACATCCTTCCTGCATCCCGCCACATAGAAGAAGAAAGCATCGGCCACTTACCGTACAAGTACTCGTGTAGTACCGGTACACGACCAGTATCGGTGCTCTAAGACCTTTCTTCCCCCATGCTGGGACGTGCAGCGACTGCCAACCAACTTCAATTTTCTTCCTCTTGAGCCTGGAAAAGTGGGCGAGAGGGAAGGAAGGGAAGGAAAAAATAAAAAAGAGAGACATACGACTCTAAACGAACACCTGTTGGATCTCCTCCCATAACTTCTTTCCCCTTTCATCCCTCTTTCGAACGTCTTCCCCGCCTCATTTACCGATCTCGCCACCTGCCCTTCAGGTTGTTTTCTTTTTCATTCTTCTCGCAACGTTTTTTTCCCTAAACTTTCTTTCGATCTTTGCTGTCACACCCTCTTCTGAGTTACTGGGTTGACGTTGTCTTGGCACAACTTCTCGCCTCCTTTTGGATCAACCATCCAGACGACATCTCTCCACAGGAATCTTCCGTTCAATCCGCTCTTTGTTTTGTACTCATTAAAGCTTCTTTCCTTTCGCGACTTACGCCGAAAACAAGCGTACGCGGCACCATGGCCTGGCAGTCGCCCTCTGCGCATAACTCCTCCCCCGATGGGAATAATGGGAACGGTGGCCTTCAAGGGAACGGTGCCAATGGTGGCTCTGGAGACGGCGCAGTTGGTACAGAGTACACCTTACAGGGTGAGAGGTATCACTGATCGGCTGTGCTGGGTTATGGAGAGCTGATTAGGGGCACGATTTAGGTGTCATGAGGTTTTTGCAGACGGAATGGCATCGTCACGAACGGGATCGTAATTCCTGGGAAATAGAGCGCGCGGAGATGAAGGCTAGAATAGCAAAGCTGGAAGGGGAGAATAGGGCAGCAAACAGGTTGCATCAGGGGTTCCTGACGAGGATAAAAATGCTCGAGACTGCGCTGAAGAAGGAGAGGACGTCGAGGGGATTGGAGGGGGCCGAGAGGGATGGGCAAGGGGGCCAGAAGGCTGCGGTGGAGAACTCGATCAATGCAAAGTGTAAGTTTGGAAGCACGCTTGGGCTCGGGAGAAAAGGCTAACGTGTTTGTTATGTTTAGTATCTCAGCAGTCAATCCCCCTTGGAGAATCCTCGTCACTCTATAGAGCTGAGGCTGCCAGAAATAAGAGTCGGGCGTATCTGGAGAAGTGTCTGCAGGAGATCACTTATTTACTTACCCCACCAAATCATCCTCCACCCCAGCATCAACCTCCTATCAACGTGGAGTCTATGCTACAGCAGCAACAACAGCAACAACCACAGCATCAGGTACTTCAACAGCCTTCTCCGTCCCCCAACCACCAGCCTCCATGCCCGACAGGACAGGCCAGTAGTCAGCTAGGCAATGCCGGGATGCTTTCTGGACATCAACCATACCCACATAGTCGTGCCTCGCTATCCCGGTCTCATGAGATGGGCAGTCAGCAGGCTTCGTTCCACCAGGAATTGCAGATCCAGCCTCAGCCTCAGATCAATACCCCCTCGGGTTCAAACGAACAGTTAGATGAAACATTGGAGCAGCAAAATGCATTTTCCTCCTCAGGTTTGGATTATGGAAAAGCTGATACAAACCCCTTCTCTGCCTCCGTGGCCACCGCGGGTGAAAGTGCTACAGGGTCTTTGGCACCTGGCGATACCGATTCGTGGGATTTTGATGAGACAACTCGAGTTGGTGGTAGTGATCTGGAGGCTGCTAATAGTCACCCAAAAGAGATTGAACAATATAGTTCAAGTAACCATACGGGGAAGGCTAATAGTGTTAACCGAAGGAAACTTTCTGTATCAAAACATCGATCCCCAAGCGAATCACGGGATTCAGCAGGGACTGTGGCCTCTACAACGGTGCTGGGTTCGGATTCTGGAAATTTTAAATTAAAGTTTGCCTTAAGGGGTCATTTAGACGTTATCCGCGCTGTTGTTTTCACTGGTGGGGGAACTGCCAATGAACCGGAGATTTGTACTGCTGGTGATGATGGCGTTCTCAAGAGGTGGTTTATTTCAAGGAGCTACGGCTTATCCATGGGTCTTTCGGATATGGATATACAAAGTCATTTCACCCATAGGGGTCATTCGGGAATGGTTACATGCCTGGCAGCTCGCCCCCCTGCCGGAGGAAGTGGTGGTGAGGCTGCCTCCAACGCTGGAGGGTGGATATTCTCTGGGGGGCAAGACTCCACTGTGAATGTATGGGAGGCGGGGAAGGTGGGGCCTAAGGCTACGCTTGTGGGACATACTGATGTGGTATGGGCGGTCTGTGTTTTGCCATCAGCATCCAATGTCCTTGGTTCCTCGGACTCTTTTGAGAGAGTCCTCTTAGCAAGTGGTTCAGCAGATGGAACGGTCAAGATATGGAGTGTGACTCCTCCACCGTCACCACAGTCTCACTCGAACGCTGGTAGTATGCTCGGAAGTTTTAGAGGTACTCCGTCATCTACCGTTCCGTATACCGATAATGTCCCTTTCAAATATTCCCTTATTTCTACAATTACTCGAGAAGGCATTATCGCAAATCCAACTTGCATAACTCCAATGTCTATCACGGGCGAGACCTTTGTTGTCTCCTATGATGATGCTGCTATCATTATTTATGATACTGCGTCTGGGGAGGAAATAGTTAGCATGGTGAGCCAGGAGACCTATGATGGGACACCGGCTTCAGGGGTTAATGCAGTTGTGGCATCGACTGTGAGCCTTGAGAGTGCCGTCGAGGCTGGTAAAGGGGATGAAGCCTTGATGGCTGGAGCAACGGGTTTGAAGGGTGGAGTCGGCGGGATGATTATAAGCGGGCATGAGGACCGATACGTGAGAATATTTGACGCTAATAGTGGTAAGTGTCCAACCAAGATTCTGTAGTCCGGCTCTGGGCACTGAGGCTGATTTTGAAATTTTGAAGGCCAATGCACATATAGCATGCTTGCACATCCCGCTGCAATTTCAAGCTTGGCGCTCTCCCCAGATGGCAGAGAACTTGTCTCTGCTGGTCATGATGCAAGTCTGAGATTCTGGAGCATGGAAAAGAGATCCTGCACCCAAGAAATCACGAGCCACCGGCTTATGCGGGGCGAAGGGGTCTGTTCCGTTGTCTGGAGTATAGACGGAAGGTGGGCAGTAAGTGGGGGAGGCGACGGTGTAGCTAAGGTCTTTGCAAGATAGTGAGTTTTTTTTCTCCGGCTCCTTGGTGGATGATTTTTTTGGTCATGGGCAGTCGCTTGCCTGATGAACAATGGGATGAAGAAATTTTTTTTTAATGCTTTGGTGTGATGCCGGGGTTCCTCTTTTGTTCTCTTTTTTGATCTTTCTTTTTTTTCTTCTTTCTCGCTTCCCGGTGATATGAAGGGTTATGTTCTTTTAGTTTTCGGTCAGTCTACCTTGTTCTACAGTTCACATATCTGGTGTTCTGCTGGTGTTGTTTTTCCTTCTTCTCTTTTTCACTTTTTCTGTGCACATCATGGGCTTAGTTTTGCGCGGGTGCGGGTGCGCGTAGGGACGTCTGTACCGGTTTGACGGTTTCGCGTTTTTTCCTCTCTTTCATATCCTTGAAACTGAAGGGCGATTGATGCATGGGTTGGCTTGAGTTGGCTTGTATTGGATGGCTATGGTACCTCGGATCGGAGAAGCAGAAGAAAAGACTCTGCAAAAACATCTTTCACAATGGAAAGAAGAAAACAGCAAAAAAGACGGAAAAGACGGAGGGCCCTCTGTCTTTTTTTATCCTCATCCATTCCTCTCTCTACCCCCTCACTCATATCGTCTCGTGTTGTAACATACTATTTCTTTCGCCTGGGTTTAACCTTTTCTTATATTGGTATATTTCTCTTTCCTTCTTCTTTCTTTGGGGAACAAAAATGTAGAATTGGCGATGGTTTGAGCTGCCTTGAGTTTTTGAAGCTGGGATAGCGGGTACTGTAGAATTGTGTGATAACGGGAGTCTTATATCGATTTGTTTTTCGTTTTTCGTTTTTCATTTTTTTACTTTGCTTCCGCACTGTATTCGAGTATGCATTATTATGCCGTACCTAGTATACTCGAGTACCTTGCGAGTAGACTATCATCTCGAAATGGAAGACCGATGTGTGGCAAGTGAAAGTTGTTGCAGGTAGTCGGATCGATGATCCAAGCCTGACGTCTGAAGCCCCCTTCACGCTGGTGAGCACTGCTTGGGAACAGGGATTGCGGGGAAAGAGATCGGCGCGAGCTTGAATATTTCCCGGATGGGTAAATCTGATCATTGCCGAGTCTTGGCTTCTCACATGTTGACGACGTCAAGTGTGTGAAAACACTCACACACACCTGATTACTTGAGTTATTGGTATGGTCCTCACACACACACACACAGATAACGAGTGGGCAGAGGGGAGCAAGAGATGAACAGGAGCAGGGCAAACATAGACTACCGTACCGGTAGACTGCGATCACTGTACTTGAGTACTACTCGAGCACGATACATTCGAGTAACGGTACTCGAGTATTATTTCGTAAAAGTCGGACTGGAGCCATTGGCAACAGAACCAACCGAGAGGGCACCAAAACCGCCAAATCGCCAGGCTTTGGGCGAACGACGAAAGGCAAGCGGGCAGGCTGCCCTGGCACAAATCTGACTTACGAAAAGATATGATACTGCCATACTGGTATCACGCCGTGCGGTTATCCTAGCAGTGAAGGGTCGATGTAGTAATGACGACATCCACCTTTCAATGCGCTGGAGTGTCATAGCCTTTTTAACTTAATACTGTGAAATGCCTTGATTTCCCACCCATCCACCCCCCTCCCCCCGCAGAAGCCCAGAAGGAGTGGAACAGAAATCGTAATATAATTCCAAACGACCCCCCTCTTATCCTACCCTCCCAACGAGCACTGAAATCACCTTCAATGCACCCAGTACAGACCCATTGAGACGTACCGTACCGTACTGTACAACTAGCGATACACTCAGCCCACCACCATTTAAGAATCAGCAGAACTAAAGCTAGACGTAGCCCATTCGGTTCCACACTTGCAATCCCGAAACACCCTCTCAAGAGGGCACTCCTCAACCCTCCCCATCCTACAGCAAAGCCACAGGAAAGATGTCCGCAACGACGGCTAAAGACCTCGACAGGTCCCAGCGAGAGCCACTCGTGGCAAACCCCTCCGACCCAAGCAGAGCACAGAAGGAGGCTGCCATTAGGAGTAAACTTAGGACTTACGAAGCGCTGCTCGCCATGAAAGAGGGGTACATGCCGAGCACTGAGCAGATCACGGCGTGGGCTAGATATGCACTTAGAACTAGTGGAGTACTGGATAGCAGAAATCGGAGGCTGAGTGTGCAAGGACGGGGGTTTGTTAGGGATTTGAGGGCTTGGGTTGAGGCTGTTGTTGAGGTTGGACTGGGTAAGAATGTAAGTGATGTATTGAGCTTTGGGTTTTTGGGGGCGTTTGCTAATGTGAAGGGGGGCGGGAGTAGTCGGATGATAAGATTCAGGAGTTTATTTGGCATACTTCGAACGCGCGGATTGATGTTCGTGGGCCGAATATGAGGGGTGCTGGAGGGGCGGTGGCAGGGGCAAAGCCTTCCGGAAAAGATATGAAGAAGGGTGTGTGGCCTTCCATTGAACGATAAGGGAGTAACTATGGCTGATATGCGACAGTATATTCAAAGATGAGGCTCCTGGGGAGTCTCCTCTACTCCAGCCCCGAGTTTAGGAAGCTGCTGAACGACGTCACAAGTATACTCCCCCCCCCTTCACTCCCTTGCCACTACCAACGCTAACAAACCCAGTCGTCTCCCGCGACATATTCGCCGATGCCGCCTCCTTCGCCGCGAACGTTGCCAGTTCCGCGGCGGAAAAGGCTCGCCCGGGAGGAGACATCTCGCAAATTGAGCAACCCGCCGAATCTGCTCTCGGCGATCCAAACACAAGTCCGGACATCCCCTCCGCATCACGAATCCGCTCTATGGCAAAGGATAAGGGAATCTCCTATACGGAAGCCCTCCGCAAGCAGACTACCCAGTCACGCTACGACGTGGAGTCCTACCTGCGAGAGAAATTCCCGAAACAGCGTCGGGACGCGGTGATTAATAGGCTGAAGAGCACGATAGGCGAGATCCAGAAGAACTCTGACTTCAACGATACCGTGGACTTTTTGATTGAGATGGCGCAAAAATACATTGGTGGGATTACGGACAGTCTTGATAAGGAAACCAGCGTACAGAAGCCTGCGATCCATACAGATGAGCACTTTGACCGGGCGGTTCAGGATATGAGGGTATGCCTTTCTCAATGTGTCGAGTGATGAATCATGATTCTAACGATGGGAAAGGCAATTCTAATGGTCTTCGCGGACGGCAAACCTCTCGACGACATCCACTCCGCCACCAAAAAGGTTATCCAAGACATTCAATCGGATGAAGACCTCCGCAGCTTCTACAGCGACATCTCAAACTTCCTCAACCGAGCCCTTAAGGAAAAAGACTTTATTGCCTCCGATGCGGCCGACGCGGAGGCACACGCTCTGTACGACCGCTCCACCACCCTCCTGAAAGAAAAGACAGATGCCTACCAGCCAGACATGCACGCCCTCTTCCAAGAAATAACCTCCTTTCTAAACGCCATCTCTCAGGACCGCGAGAACCGCCGAGTCATCGAGTCCTCCAAGAAGGTCTTCAATGACCTCGTAATCCTAGACTCCCAGGGCAAATTCAAAGGCTTCAAACGCCGTGTGGTGCACGACATCCTGGACGTCCTATTACCCAGGCTCGTCGGCGAGGTGCGCTACGTACCAATCCCTAGAGTAGAGTATCAAGATCGGGACTACGACCTCATCCTCGAGAATCTGATCCTCGAAAGCGACCATTTCATCCCTTACAAGATGCTCTTCGAGACCGTTACCCGAGCAGAGTTCGTGAACGAGTACGTCTTCTCCAGCCACTACTCTGGAACCAGCAAGCTGCGCCTTCAGGGGATCACCATGTTCGCAAAGGACATGGCCTTCATAGTCCGGAAGAAGACCGGCCTGGTTACATTCCAAGACCGCGGGTTCCTGGACGTGTATTTAGACGGCAGGGGTGCCGATGCCGAGATCATCCTTGAAAGCCACTCCGAGGACGAGGAAGACGACGGTGACGATGGCGATGGTGTGTACGGCAGCGGACGCTACTTCCAGGTGAAGAGTGTGAAAGTCAACATCCACAACTTCAGGTACAAGTACAATGCGTACCACACCTGGGCTGCGGCATTGCTATCTCCAATCGTCCGCCCGATGGTGCGGAAGCTGGTTGCGAGCATACTGGAGCAGAAGATAAAGTACACGTTCGAGATGGCCGATAGGGAGATCCGTGGTGTTGTGGAGCGCATGAGGGTTGCGTCCATTGCCACCAGCGGCGGTGGGAGCCTCGAAGGGTGGATCGAAGCGATCCTTTCGCGTCCGCCGGGACACAGAGGTGGAGGTGTGAGCGGTGTAGGGGGGAGGGGTGCGAGGGCGGGAGCTGGTGGTTACAGGGTTAATATCGGGGAGGACGATATATTCCCCGGCGAATTCCCGCCGGGTGGGATTGTTGGCAAGATTAAGGACTCCACTGAGAGGGTTGTAGCCCTTGGCGAGGAGGGAGGGTGGAGGAATGATGTTTTCAATCTTGGGACGTGAAGCAATTATGCAATGTGGGCGAGTTGGGGTATCATACCGGGAGAGAAACTAAAATCGAACACTTGAGGAGGGGGAGGAGGTTCATTTGTCAATCAAATTGCAAGGTCTGCCTATCATAATATTATCAACTGTCTTTTTTCCTCTTCTTTCCTATTCTTTTCTTTCAAATTTATGGAGATGGTCTATGACTGCGGGAATGTTAGGTATTCAGTGGCAAGTCGCCTTTCAAATACTCGACATGTGAGTATGATAAATCGGTCAGACTCCCGTATAGGTATCACATCATTGCAAGTATCATACCGATGAATCAATGGGAGCCCCGATTGCACAGTATCGCCATAACCACTTGAAATAATCGATACCATACCTTCACCTTACCGTTTCCACACACCCACACCCGCGCCATGCATGGTCTATTCCCACTCCCGTGGAATGCCAACCAGCCGCATTTACGGCACTGCACTTGTAGATGAGCGCTGCTGTCGGTAGGTAGTCTAATCCATTGCACCGTCGTTTGAAAGCTTAAGGGTTTTTTTTCTTCTTCCACACTTTCCTGAATCGAATACCGGTTACTTACAGCAAGAAATGATATTCCGCAGTGGTGCACTGTGCCAGAACATGGACTCGACGGTGCATTATCGAAGTAGCTGCCACTACAGTACCATAGTTACTGTGCGAATTCGGCAGGATTGGGTAATTGAAGGTGGTTGTTTGTCGGGGGTTATATAATAATATCTCATCTTGTGTACTGTACTGTACCCGAAGATCATTCAGTCTATCTAGACTATCATACCTGGAAAAACCTCCAACTTCTACTCCTACCTTTCCTAAAATACCGTTCCCAGTAACTCTTTACTCGGGTAGGTAATGATATGTAACAAGTCCTTTCCTCCTATAATATGATGATGACGACGCCATGTCTTCACTTCCTTCATTCCTTTGCTGACACAACTCCTCACCGAGCCCCTTGCTTCCTTCCTTGCTTGCTTGCTTGTTTGCCCATCGAAAGACGACGACCCGAACCGGCAATATCATCCAGGACCCAAGCAAAGCAAGGACGGGGTACAGAGTAATTAAATTAAATTGATGAATAATTCGCGACCCGCTAATTAATCACGGCGATCAACGACCCGACCGACATGCTCGACCACCGGAACGGATGACAGTGACGATCAATGCAAATGGCAAAGGTATTGTATGGTCAATTGTCAGGGGATATTCCTAAATATATATATTCGAGAACCCCCCCCTCACCGCCTTCTTTGTGGTGGGGGCGAGGGAGAGAGGTTCATCCTGGGTTGTAAGTTGCAATTTCCCGTGGGGTAATCACGACTTGAAAAGTCTCCCGAGCCACCAACCAGCTCTTATCTTATCTACAACTGTCAAGATGGTGTCAGGATGTGGAAGTATGATATCAGATGGGAAAGGTCTTATCAGTCTTGGCGAGACTTTTACACGGAGCGTACCGTATTATTTTCTCAACCGGATGAGACATACCGGTACTCGAGCAGGGGGGATTACAAAATAGTCTACCGGTAGTTGGGAGGTCAGCGACTGTTTATCGGTGAATATCATACTTGAAAGAAAAGAAAAGAAACATGACGAACCAGGACAAACCGGTTCCAAATAAACATTGAATCCCAAGGTTAGTCTAAATAATATGGGTCTTGCCTTCACGGATTTACACAAGCATATCAGGATACCGGTAGTCTAGAGTTGTTATGCCCCCAACACAGTCACATCAAGTTAAAACAAAAATTATGCCAAGGCAATAAAGTCAATGCATATCAGATCATTTTCTTTACTGGGCAATGACTTGGCAGTTTTAGAACACTACCGTCATAATACTACAAGTATCATTTCAAAATCCGACATCTTGTCCTTAGGGGCTGCACAGCAACGTTGGCCACGCAGGCCCCATGTTTCCTGGATTAGGGGGAAGGCTCACCGTTGCGGTATTCAAGTGGATACACCGACACGAACGAGGCTCAACCATTCTGTGTGTCGGGCGGCGGAGTGAGAACGTGGTACGGGGCCCAGGTTATGCTTACGGGAGTTTAGCGACGGAGGGACCTGCGTTAGATGCGGGCTTTATTTTCCTTTTTTCCCGATATATGTCCGAATGGGCCTGGATTTGGGGTGTGGTCGGAATGGAAAGGGTTTGTGATCATGAATTTGTATGATACGAGGTGGGGGGGGGGGGGAGTGTATATATTTGTTGCTTATGCTTCGCAATCTAGGACTTGAGCTATCCAGGTTAAATACACCATCACCTCCGTCCGACCCAGTATCAAGAGAAAGGATTGATAGTAGTAATAATAATAAAAAAAGGAACAATGTCCCACCTACGATACTACGCGTACGACGGCGTTGGAAAGCGCAATCTGGAGAAATACTACTACAGCCAAGCGGTCCGCATAGACAACCGAATTGAGTGCGCCGGGCAAGGCAATTACACCCCTCCCCCGTACGAGCTGCCTACCTCCTTCCTTTCCGCTAACGCAAGAGCACTCCCCAGGCGGCTGGGATGCCCGAACTGGCGAACTCGCGAGAACGATGGAAGAGCAGATCGAGAAGACGTTCGAGAATGTCGAGCTGAACCTCAAAGACGCTGGCGGCGCAGGATGGAGCCAAGTGTACAAGATACGCTCCTACCATATCGAACTATCGCCCGAGGCGATAGGCGCTACCATCGCGGCCATTCGGAGATGGTGTCCCCACCATGCGCCGGTGTGGACGTGCGTGGGCGTCACGGCCCTCGGGGAGGAAGGGATATTGGTGGAGATTGAGGTTGAGGCGCAGGTTCCGAGGGAGGCCTAGACTTCTCGTCCCTTCCCCTTTCTTTCTTTCTTTTTTCCATTTTCTTCGTTTGCAAGGGGGACAAAGTTGAGAAATAAGATTTACGAGTGATCTTACGTGATTGTACGAAGCGAGGTGAGGTTCTTTTTACCGCTTGAAAGCTTTCTCATGTGATTCTTTGCTATATCTCGTTTTCTCTTGAAATTTTTCTTGCGGCCGTAGGTTCGAGCGAATAGGGGTTTTTGTAAATTGGTCGAGTCCGCAATGCGGCATTAAAAGAAAGTAACAAACGACGAATTTGGTATGGACGAGAACGACGTAGTGTTGAGAGTAGCAAAACAAACGGTGTCTGAGTCGAGGTTTGCGCGCCTACGGAGAAACCAGGTGTTTGTATGATCAGTTAAGGAGAGGGGAGAAAGAGAGAAAGAGAACAAGGAAAGGGATGCATGAAGAGAGGCCTATACGATACATGAGGGGGACACAAGCAGTCACAGTGCATCACTCATGATAACATATGGTATGAAAGTATGAGGTAGAAGCCACAAGCACGAATTTCAACACGTAGACCCGAGTAGAAGGTACGAACAAGGACGCAAACAAAGGAGAAGGCAAATATGAAAGTCAAAGGGAACAACGGTTTCAGGAGAGGCCCCCCCTATTTGCCCCCTTAGGATAGTAAATGCGGCAATCGCGATTAAGGGGAACAAGCACACCTGGCCCACAATAGACTGTTGAATGGGATCACAGGAGAAGAGGTCGAATGAGCAGATGTAGGATAGGGATTGAAGCGTTGATTATTCCACGAAAGGAAGTGAAGACGATTGAAAAGAAAAGGAAGGGAGAGGAAGCAATGCCTAGAGATAGTCATATGGCCAGGAGAGTGACGCAAGCAGTCACAAAGTGTCACTCGAGGCTAGTGTTTCAGCAAGAGCACAAACACGGTTTTCAACATTTCCAACATAATTAGATCTTAAAGTCAAACGTCACAACCCGCAAACTACCACATGATAGGTCACTCACCAAGCTTTGGCACCCGGTATGTGAATAGGATCCGGCACCGAGAGAAAAGCAAGAACAGTGAGGGTTCTCAGCAAGGGTATCCCAAACATAGGCGGGTATGGGTAGAGCTTTATGATGAAAGCGGGAACAAAAATGGGAGCTCCCCAGAAGGCAACAGTTGAGGACAAGGAATGGCTGAGAAAGATGTGGAAATGAAAGGGTAGACATCGCAGCTTCCGTGGCCGCAGGGAGTAGATGCCAAACCTCAGATATATACCGGCGTACCGCATCATCTGGGGGGATCCGCCTGCCGCTAGTACGTTGGAATAAAGCCGGCGCTTGAGGCAAAAGATCCAGCACGGTCAAAAAGTTGTCCAAGCCAGGCATGGCTTTGTCCATAAAGGGTTATGATATTACTGAAGATGTTTTGTTGCGAATTTGAGACAAACTATCATACAAAGAAAACTCCTATATTGGCGGACTAGCGGTAGTTTGATCTCTCCAGATAATAATGCGGTGCAGGATTTTCACCTTTCCTTGTTTAATAATCGATTGAATGCCTCCGGGCAACCAGGGGAACGGCTTTAACACATCTAGAATACTCTGTCGGATGCGATCGTTCCCAAGCAAGACCTGCAATGTCCTGTTAGGAAAAGTGAAAATTCGGGTGGGGAAAGCAGCGAGAGGCCAGCACATGAGAGTTTTCCTACAGGCAAGTTGGTCATGGACTCTCTTGAAAGCCTTTATCCACAGTACAAGCAAGGGGAACGCAGGAATAATGTCCCCCTAGCGGCAAATCTCGGTAATGCCTACATCCCCCTCGAGTAGATTCCGAGCCCCTTATCTTGTGCCCACGAAGTGATATCAATGCGAAACTCCGGGGGACCTATTCCTCGCCAGAATCGAATGTCAGTCCCAGACCTTTAACCATGAGTAGACGCCCGCTCCACC
The DNA here is from genome assembly GCF_000151645.1 of Tuber melanosporum. Lineage (NCBI taxonomy): Eukaryota > Fungi > Ascomycota > Pezizomycetes > Pezizales > Tuberaceae > Tuber > Tuber melanosporum. The sequence continues at coordinate 615,055 of NW_003299101.1, forward strand.
ACAACCCGCCCGCAGGAGTAGCACTCACTTTTCGTAAACCTCCCCAAAAACTACTAGAGACACCGGTTTATAGGGATAATTTATTTTATGGGCGATGGCTATTATCATGATTCTCCTAGTGTGAAGACCGCTAGAGGAGAGTAACGACTGTGTTGCCGCTGGCGGCTATAACCCGAAGACAGACTATTGACTCCGGCGAGTACCCCAACCATTCGAGATTCCATTCTTCGGGGAAACCAAGGGTAAGAAGTTTACAACGTTTCAATATTCAGAGTACGGTTTCTCTTGGGTGTTTGGCAAATATGAAACTGGTGTTGTGGATTATTCTGTCAGTAAGCTCAGGAGAACGGATTTTGCTATCATACAACGAATTTGGGACTATATAATATTTAACTACCCCTTGCCCTTAATGAAGAGGAATCTGTGCTAGTAAGGGGTAGTTTTATGCCCGAGTGATATTACATGAATTTACACAAAAAAATCAAGGCTGGTAAAATGGAAGGAAGCCTCCTACTACAATTATAGACCTGTTGAACGTCCAGATATATACACTATTGAACATGAGAGTAAACTGCATTACATATATGGACCCCCAAGTGTTTCAGCAGTTGTTGTAATGAAGGAATACTTGGTCATGTACGATACTTAAGTTGGTCCTTAAGGATATATCATGCGAAAAAAAACGGGGTCGCGTGAGGTTGGAGGTTGCGGATTTCAAGCTTCCCGTGAAGGTTCGAGTGAGGATAGAATAGAACAGCCGGTACCAATTTGGGAATAGTGATACCCTTTGAAAGATATGATACAAAAAGTCATAACGTCTGTAGACTAGACTCCATTCTGTGTCAATAGGTTCAAGTCAAGCCCTAAGTGTTGCCCGTAGGGGAGATAAATTTCGTCACGTTGGGGTTGCTCGGTATCTAACCCGTCAATCCCATCACTACCACCATATACCCACCCCCAGCTACCACACAAACCACCAACACCACCACTCGACCTAACTCTCCTCCTATCAACGCCTAACACCCACAACAGTCCAAAAAAAAACCCCACTATTTTACCTACCCCTTGTCTCTTCTTCTTTGCTGCACAATCACCAAAAATCACCAAAATGAACTTCCCCCCTCAAAACAATACCCTCTATAAACTCGATGCCTCTTTCTCCGAGGTGCACAGAAACCGCCTCGAGTTCACGGGCGATTCTGTGAAAAGCTCCGACAAGCCATTCCAGGCCCCATCCTTTCCCAGCCCTTCCCAGGTCATCCGTTTGGTCCCAGCTTCGAAAACACCACCACCGCCAACCCCACCCTTGAAGGGCAAAGCAAAGGGATCTGTCCGATTTGCCAACGATATCAAGGTCGACTATTTTTTTTACCCCAGAAAATCCGTCGACCAGCCCGTCAGGATGCGCCGGGAGATCTACGATGACGAGGAGGGCATTTTGTTGTACTACCTCGAGATCTGCGAAGAAGGGCTTGAGGAGATGTGGAATATCCCCCATAGAACTGTCAGATGCCAGATCAATGGCAAGAAGGGCATGATCGAGAGGTTGAAAAAGGAGAAGCAGCATCACGAGGAACTGGAGCTTGCTGGATATGGTCATTCTGGTGGCGTGGAAGCCGAGGACGGGGATTTGGGTGGGGCCGTTCCAGTCAACCATAACATGAAGAATAGGCTTGCCAGGTTGAGGGAGGAAATCAAAGAGGAGCAGTTGCTGGACCCCGACGAACTCGAAATTACTCGCAAAACGGCCGAGAATACCAGGATGAACGCCGGGGCCCTCAATATTTATAGGGAGTTGAGGGAACCAAGGATGGGCCATAGGAGAAGACACCACATTTCCTCTCTTATCATTCCACCCCCACTCGGCACCCCTGAGAATACCTCAGACTTGAACCCCAGGGAGTATCAAAAGGGAAAGTCCAGAGCTACTCAGTCAAGCGGTGGAAGCCCCGGGGACCCCCTGAGAATGCCTACCGACGACATCCCAAAAACCAACACAGAATCCGACATAGTCCACCAAAAACGTACCCCCAAGTCAGCAAAGTCGGGAATCGGAACAGAGAAGCCCCTCCAGTGGGACGATTACTTGAAAACCACTAGAAAAAAATCGACTGTGGCACACGAAGGGGCGGAGGCACTTGGAAGTAGCTGCTTGGATCTACTGCGTCCTTTTTCCTTGACCAGGAAATCGAAAAAGCGCACCTCCCGCAGCCCCAAGCAAACCGGAAAGAAGCGAGAGGACATTAATTGAAGTCAAGTGGAATGGGGTCAGAATAGAGGACTAAAACGAAGCGAAAAAACGGTCATAAAAAAAAACCTTCACCCGAGGCCCACGATAAAGCCGACGGTGGATATATCAAGAATTTTTTTAAAGGTCGAACGGGTGGATCCGAAAATCTCTACTGAATTTCTCAATCGCCATTCCCATCATCAAACCGCTACCATCAGGCCCCCAGTCTCCTGTTTTTATCAAACGATATGTTACTGCGCTGGACGTCCTGGATGCTTGATCCGTTACCGGTGCCGAACCGCTATGAGGTTGTACATTCTTTCCAACTTTCTATGGACAGCCTCCCCAAGTTTAGCCTTTCTCCTGGCCTCTCCTCTCCCCTACTTTTTCCTTCTCGGAGAACATTTTCTCTTTGTATTCTGTTTGATCTTTTCCCGTCTTATTACATCATTGCTTCTTTTCCTTACTCATCTCAAATCTCAGAATCAATTAACCTATGTTTCTTTTTTTTTTTTTTTTTTTTTTCAAAGTTATGGTTGTGTTGTCACCATTTCTTGTTTTAACCACTATAATACCCAGCAATTTCTTTACAATGTTTCCCGCGATTGCGGATAGTCTTTGGACAGATGATGCCGATTTTTAGTTTTTTCTCCTTTCTCTCCAATATCAGACTCACCGGTAGTTAGGAATATCGATGTTAAAGGGTTTTCTTCCATGTCTATCACAAATCTCACCATTAAAATAGAATAACTCCAGGCAGTCACATACCATCACTCGTCCTTTTAACCTTCCCCAGAAATGCCGAGTTGATCTAGTATGATATGATGATATCAACGGGAATGGAGAACAAGTTAGAGGCAAAGTCCCGTCAAATTATCCATCAGAGTAAGGAAAGCAATGTAGCCGCCGCAGCAGGTTTGTGGCTGTCTCACTGCCATTCACTAAAATCCACATGGTAAATTGAAGCAGGATGCTCGATACGAGTTCACCAAGACCAAGAACACCAAACTTATGAAACACTTGAAGGCAATCGGCATTACCCACTCACATCCATTCCATCAATAGGTCCGGACCACTCCCCCCTCGCGCCACCGACAACCCGCCAACACGCCTCCGAAACCGCTAAAACTCGAACACCTCAGCGCCATTTCCAGAGTAAGTCAGTTGTTCATCACCAACTCCACGATACTCGCGCAGGAGCGGTGAGTGAGCGATCACAAGTCGAAAACCCGGCCAGCCCACTCGAAGTAGCTTTAGATGGGAGGGGGGGGGGGCATTTAATATTGGAGCGCACTGTACGTACATACCGCCCGGACGCGCCTCGAGGGGATCGATTACATCATAAACTCTGGAAATAGCAGACGACTCGTATTTTCCCCTCTTTTCTTTCTTCCTCATTTTGTTCAGTCCACTTTCAGCTGCGGTATCTTCGCGAATGATTTACGGTATGATACGACAACCCACAGTCCTGCGGGGACAAGATGAGCAAGACAGACGGAGCGGTACACGATCTGGAAGAAACTTGGAAGGAACAGACAGACAGCACTCGAGTGCAAAGTGCGAGGAGGGGTCGCCCGGGCACGACGGTTTTACCAACGGGATATCATCGTACCGGAAACCGGGGAGTCCCCGACCACGAGATGCATGGCTACATATCACACGTTCCACGATAAGTGGCGGAGCATACCGCAAAAACCAAGTTCTCCATCACAAATAATCACTCGCGCAACCGACAAGTCGCACCAAAGTCGACCGCCAGCCAATTAACAAGCTTAAAAATGAAAATGATAAAAAGAATAAAAATAAAATAGAATTCCCATATTATGATACATGTTATAATATCATAATATTATCATACATAGCCCTACGACGCCCAACCAATCCGACGACGCCGAGGACCCTCCCCCCAGAATAAGCAAACTAATCAACACACCCAACCGGGCGAAAATAAGAAATGAAAAAAAAAAAAAAAACTCATCGCACAAGCCATCACTCGAGGGAAAAATACGACACGATATTCTACATCGGGAGGAACCAACCCCACAACTGTTACGGGTAGAACAAACGGGAATCGGAAAAAAATAAACCACTCCCTTCAAAAAACCCAACTCTCATTCGCGGGCGGGCACGCCAATCCTACCGCACCCCGGGTGCCACGAACGCGGAAGGGGTTAATGAATGGATGAGGGAATGGAAGGTGTATTAAATTCGTTGATTTAATTTATTTTTATTTTTTCCCGGGAAGAACGATAATTCTTTCGCCGTCGTTGTATTGTATTGTATTGTACATGTCCGCCCCCCCCCTCACCTTCCGCCAGCCAAGGCGAACCAAACTACTGTCTGTCTGGTCCAACATTGGGAAAAAAAAGAAAACCAATTTGACATTGACATTGACACTGGGAATAATGAGGGAAAAAACTCCAAAATGAAATATGCTACACAGATTTTTATGAAAACCCTAGTATACAGCCGACAAACAAGGGTCGTGCTTTCTTTTTCTTTCTCAAACTCTTGAAAAGTTTGCGAAAATTAGTCTTACTGTGGAGAATTGGTGAGAAGGAGGGAGGCGGGCAGGCAGGTAGGTGGGTAGGTAGGTATCGTGGCTAGGTACGTTAGGTTGGTTAGAGACGGTGAGGTATTGTAGGTTAACTGAGGTTAGGTGATGTGAGGTGAAGTGAGGTAGGACAGTCAAATGAAATAGAAAAAGAAAAGTCATAAGCCGTTTCTTACAAGGAAAGGAAAGGGAAAAAAGACATTATGCAGTTAAAAGGTGAAGTGAAGTGAAGTGAAAAACAGAAGAAACATAAAAGTAAGGATAAAAGTGGAGTAGGGTAGTAGGGTAGAAGAATAAAAGTAAAGGTGGAGTAGTTGAAAGGCATTCTTGAAGAAAGCAAGCAAAAAGCGACATGATGGATAAAACAACCCAAGCCGTAAAAAAAGGTCAACAAAAGAGCAAAGAAGAGGTAAAATAAACAAAGAAAGAAAGAAACGAGTAAAAGAAGTGAGCAAAGTGGAGTAAAGTAAAGCAAACCCATCCCGGGCCCCGCCATCCCAATAACACCAATACAAGACAAGACCGAAAAAGCCCGAAAAAAAACACGCAAAGGTTTTATGAAAAGAGATCCCGTTGAAAAACATCACATCCACCAGAGCGGTTAAGCCGCTCCCTCATCCCTTATCCCCATTACCGAAATGTCTCCGCCAGCCTACTCTGAAACTTAATCCCCTCTCCAGCGACCCACTCCAGCAAAAAGAAATATCCAAAGTTCACCGCCTCGAGCATAGTCGAATTCCTATGCAAGGGCAATTGGTATGCCTGCCTGAACTGCCCGTTCTTAACATTGATAGCACTAGGATGGATAAACTTCTTACTCCTCAAAGCATAGGTCTGCGGGAACTTGGCTTGTATGTCATCGTACGTGAGCCCCTTATTGCCAACGAGCCAGCAGTCCTTCAGTTCACGGGAAGATTTCGTGAGGGCAGATTTGAAGGACTGGTAGGCCCTCATCTGGTCGCCGGCGGTATTTCCGCCCGAGTCGGGGGTTGGCGCTTTGGAGGTTGTGTCTGGGATGGGCATCTTATCGTACTGCGCTATTTCGAGGTCAAAGATGTGTTGGCGGACCACGGCTTCCAGTTGCTTACTGTTCGTTGGGACGTGTTAATTGTCGGCGATATAGACAAGGACTGGTTGGTAAATGTGGGTGGAGTGAGGAGAACTTACATGAGACCGAAGAGGGATGGGTATGGCACGGCTTTGTCGCCGACAAAGAGACAGAGCGGAATAATCGACTTCCACATTTCCACCGGTGGGGAACGACGTTCCAGCACTTTCGCTTCCTGCTCGAAGGAGAAGGAGACCATGAAACACAAAACTGAATCAGTAAGAACGACGGTAGCATATCGGAGCTTGTCCCGGTCAGCTGCTGGCCCGTCCAGTGACTTGAAGACTCTATCAGCTTCATATTTGGCATGTTTCCCGAACTCAGAAAATCTATGAAATGATCGTTAGTCCAACCAATCAATCCACCAGAAGTGATTGAGCATAGTTCACCTGGAATATTCCTTCCTAAGCCCTTTAGCCTCCGCCAAAATAGCAGGAGTCAACTCCTTGGGCGGAGCTCCTGAACCCACACCATTTCTCCCTCCGTTTCTCTCTGCCTTGGCCGGCGTATGGACACGTCCCTCAGAGTCCGATCGTTTCAATGACGCACTGCCGTTAAGTTTCTTCGGAGGCGTAATAATGTCACGCTCCTTGGGCGCCTTCAGTGCCGGAGACTTGAACGCGGGAGATCTCGTGGCGGAAGGGTTCAGGTTTTCGGTCCCCTTCTGCCGTTTGGCAGGAGGCGCCGATAAGTGCTGATCCTCGTCTTGGCGAACTCGTTTAGGGTTAGGTTTCAACCGTAACAAACTTACAACGTCCTTGATGCGACGGCGGCTGAACTTTAACCTAACAACTAGCGAGGGGCCTGATTCTAACGGGGTCGGATATTTTGATGAGACGCGAGAGCCAGATGGCTTCGGACTGACCGGTCGCTTGCTCACCGTTTTAGCTGACACAGTCTTGGGGGTGGTGTTGCCGCCAAGAGCGCTCTTCGGGATCGTCTTGTTTCCCACTGCTTTGCTGGGTGATTGGAGAGTATGACGGGGAGTGCTGGAAGTAGATCCCGGCAATTTTTTCCCTGAAGCCATAGGCTTCCTTCCCTTGTCGCTAGCATTAGAATCTGCCCTTTGTCGCTGCTGCTTCAAAGCTGTCGACCCCTCATAACCCTCATCCTTTTTCGCGCGTGACCTGTCCCTGTCCCTATCCTCCTGAGCAAGTGCCTCCTCGATAGCCTGCGGTAGTGTAGGACTCAGTAATGGCGGGAGCGAAGGCAGAGTCGGAGCAGCTATCGCTGGGGGTGGAGGAGGAGGGGGGCGCAAGGGCGGCGGAGTCACAGTTCTTTGTCGTTTCTTAGGGGGTGGCCCTTCTCGCACCGGTGCCCCCCGCACTTCCTTAGAGCCCCTAACTACAACCTCCTGCCTCTCCGGAGTGTTATTCTCGGCAGGCCTTCGTGGGTGCCGTCAGCATCGTAGAACCACCAAAGGAAAAAGAAACAAACAATACTCACTTCTTTACCGTCACCCGTGAATTCTTTGAAGCCGTTAAAGTAGTAGGTGTGGCAGCAGGAACCGAGGCCTTTGCTGGTGTCTTTCCTGCGATTCTATCCTTGTACTGACCCAAGCTAAACTTCTTCGCTACCGTCGGCGGCTTCGTGGTCCCATTAACACTCGGTACATTCCCGCTCCCGGGTGCGGGAGCACTCCCATTGACCTTCAGAAGCTTCGTCTCGGGTTCGGGGCTATCCGGGAGCCATTTATCCTTGTAGTCTGGCCTATCCAACAGGGTCAAGTACTCATAACAGAAACACTGATCATGATGTCGACACTGCTTCAAGTCGCCCTCATTGTTTACTTTCTCCATAATCAAGGGCTTCTGCGGAAGATTCTGACTGGACAAACGCGCGCCAATGTCGTCGCTGTCATCGGCGGACGCGACCGCTGTGTGAGCCATTGAAGTAGCGGTGGAACCAGCTGTCGAATCCGGACTTCCAACTCCACCGTGGTTGTCGAGGGTCCCTCTCCCCTGCTCGCGACCGTGTGTTGAGGTTTTTCTGTGGTTCGGTTATTTCCTGTGGGAGGAGGTATCCTGAGTCGAGGCCGGTAAAGGCAATTGGGGGGTCGTTGTACCGTGCAAAGCGGGTGACAGGTGATGAGATGTTGGGTGCTGCCGATGGTTTTTCCGTGAGGCTTAAACGCGGACAGCGGTTGGATGGTCAAGAAAAAAGGTACCGCACGGGGTAGGTGTGGGAGTGCCAAGGGTTAGGGGTTATAGGTAGCGGTAGTGGCAGGTGTAAGAGATGCCGAAGCAGACAAAAGCGGGAGGACAGTTGATCGTGGGCAGGAAGTGGAGGCGGAGGAAGTTAGAGGTAGCAGTAGCGGGACGTATTTGGTGGGATGAGATGTTGGGTGTAATAGTGGTGGTGGAGGTGGTGGTGGTGGTGGAGTTGCCGATGGTGGGTTGGTTGGCGGTAGTGGTGGGTTAAGTTGTAGCGTATGGGTATGGGGTTTGGTGTGGGTGTGGCAGGTGTTGCTGCTGCTTTGCTTGCTCCTGGTAGTGGCAGCAGCTTCTGGTGCGTGTGGTGTGGGTGGTGGGGAGAGCGAGGAAAAAGAGAAGGGAGGAAGTGCAGCGAGAGCCGGGAAGTAGCTTAGAATGGGATCTCGCTCTCCTTCGCTGGGAGAGAGCCGCGCACGTTTTAAGAGCGGGGGGGGTAGGCCTCGCTCGACGAAGAGAAAGGAAGGAAAAAAGGAAGGAAAAAAGGAAAAATCCTAAATTAGGAAATGGAAATAAGAAAGAAGATTTTGCGGAGAAGGGCAGCTTGAGTTTCCAAATGGGATAATGGTAGCTGTCAAGTCCCTTGTTCCTTCTCCGCCCAGGGCCGCCCGCGTGGGATTGGGGTCTTGGGGTCGGAGGGCGAGAGCAAGAGCTCCGAGTCGGCGAGGGAGAAAGGTGGTGAGAATGAAAAAGGTCGTTTCGAAACGAGGCGAGGGGAGCTCTACCGGAAATATGTCATACAATAGAACTATTTCCAACCACTGCCTATCATACTTCGAAATATATCAAGGGAAGGGAGAGGGGGGGAACCATAACAAGGCCAATTTATTGCTTCAAGTATGATAATGGATGGAAATGTTTTCGCACTGAGGCCTTGAACAGTAGAAAACACATGGATCACACCATGTGAAGGCCCTCGCCAGTCATTGCTAGCCAAAATCCCGGCAGACCAGGGAAAGGAAGAAAGAAAAAGCAGGAACAAAAAGTTCGCGCTGAAATGGGATAAACGCCATACAAGTCCGTCCCCCTATCCCCCAGTAGGGAAGGCCTACAGATAAAGGACCAGAGAGGAAGCACAAGAGAACCATGATAACCAGCTGCGGTACTGTACCGGTACTGGTACCAGTACAGTACTATATTCGTACCGTCGTACATTGCACAATATCATCCAGCCCACGACGAACCACCGTAGACACCCCGAGCACAATACTGTCAAACAGCCATCCCCGATCAACCAACGCACAATATCTTCACCTCTATCCAGTTCCATGGCAGATAATGAGGTAGCGCTCCGCAAAATAACCTACCGCAGTCAAACATTATATTACCCCGTTAATCTAGAGAAACACATCAGACTCCCGTCGGTCTAACCTTTCTTCAAACGCCAAAGGTTGAACCCCTCAAGAAAGGGATCTCCAAGGAATCCAACTTGCGGGCTATCCCTCCCTCCCTCCCTCCCTCCCACCTCCCCACCTCCCCACCTCCCCACCTCCCGATCCCTGCCCGCACTCTAAAATTCTGCAGTTTACAGCCCGAACAAGAACATCACTGTGCAGCACCGCAAAGCCCCAGGCGAACCGGCCAACTTGAATTAACCCTGCACTGCTCTTTTCTGTGCTACAAGTACCAGGTACGATACTTAACTCGTCATGCCCAGAGAGAATACACGCTGCACCAATGCACAGGAAAAAGGGTAATTATCGCTGTTCCGGTTCGAGGCCACTCCCGCTATGGGAAAAAAAGAAAAGAAAGCTCGCAGGACGAACCCTCCGCAAGAAAAAACAAAAACACCAAAAAGTGCCAATGGTCTACACAATAGCGAGCAAACAACAGACCACGATAAAACCAAAGCGCACGACAAACAACCCCCCGTCCGTCGTACAAAACGAGAGAGGCCCCCTTCTTCTTCTTCGGCGAGCACCATATATGTGCTCCCCGTCACCACTGCCACTACCACCCCGTTAATTCAAGTTCAGAACGCCTGACAGGCAAGCAACAACCTAAGCAAGCAAGAGAAAGAAAAGGGCAAAAAAAAAAAAAACCCCCCCCACCCATCCACCAATCGAGCCATGCTTGCCGGTACCGGTACGATATTGGTACTCGAGTAAATCCACTCCGGATTTTCCACCTGTAGATCGCATCGGTACATCGCTGTCTTTTTCTCTATTTTTTCCCCTGTGGGTAGGACCGCCCTACCGTACCGTGCTGTACGAGTAGGCACAATACCGTACAGTAGGAAATTCCTTTCCCGCCTATTTTCTCACGACGCCGGTACCGGTATGGTGCTCCTCGAATGCGCTTCTCCCGAATTAATTCATTCCTCCATTCATTGAAGGCGGGTCAAAGCCAAGCTGTGCTGTAACTGTAGTTTGCCTTCCCATACCTCCCCATATCGCATACAAGTGCGAAGGGAGAAGGGCTCACAACCAATACCGGCACCGCAATGACCGCATCACCCTCTAACCCTCGGCCCAGCTTACAGTAACTCGCACCCCCAAAAAAACCCGGGCGGAAGGTCACAAGTCAGCCTAACGTAAACGAAACCTAACCCTACCCGCCCAGCAAGCCCCATCCAGCACCCCAGAGCAGTACCCGCCATGGTGCCCGCACCTTCAGACAACCAAAAACCTTTCGAAGAGCAACACCACCATAATTATGCCATTATTATTTGCCTGCCCGTACAACGACCCGAATTCATGTAAAGAATGCATTTACACAATATGCTTTATGCTAGAGAGGTGCTTCCCATCATACTAACCCCCAAAGTCGGCTTTGTGGTTGACACTTGTGCGGAAAGAAAAAAAAAATGAAAAGAAAAGCATCGGTTGAGTAATACAAGTATGATACTACTCGAATAATATATTGCCCGGATAAGCAAGGTCTTCTACCATATCGAGACTAGCGCACCCACTCTTGATGGCAACTGGGGGCTTGACTGAACCCGATTCTCGGACGCCGGCACAATACAGTACCTCCCACCCCAAACCCAGCCATCCCTCCACAAGGCAGAAGAAGGAAAAAAGGAAAAAAGGAAAGGAAAAAAAAAAAAAACAGAGGAAGGAATACTTTCCCCCAATCATCACATCCATATTCGAGTGATCTCACGTGACGGAGGAATGTGCAAGTCACATTTCTTCTCCCCTAGATCAGGGTGGAGTATGATATTGTATGATACAATGCGGGCAGAGTACTGTGGAATAGTACCACTCCCCCGGTGGGGGGGGGAAGCGACTCGGTAAGCACTGCACCGCTCCTGTCCAAAGTGCAAAAAAAAAAAAAAAAAAAAGTCAAAAATCCGCGACCGTTGTTTCAAACGGAACCAATAATAACCGGTATCATTACAGTACCCGATATGGGAGGAGAAAAACCGTTTCGGCACTCATGGTATATCACTCGGTATGCAACCGCCCCCCCCACTCCCCCCCTACCAGTGCTGACAATGGGAACACGGCTGATGTGAGAGAGGTTTCGAGAAGCTGCGAGATCGTGTCATGTGTTGTAAATATGATCCTGAACCGCCCTCGGGATATTTTGTGTGGGGCTCTCAGTTTCTTTGGGGAGGGGGGAAAGTTTTAGGCCTTTGTGAGACGGTGGTCATCGACTCGGGTTTTTTTTTTTTGCTGTCCTGGCGGTTTATGATGCCGTGGCGAAATGGGATTTGTATTTGTATTAAATTTTTATACAATATCATTCACCGTATACACTGGTATGTTTTTGGAAAAAGAAAAAAAACTATTTTTTTTTTTTGTAATACCGTCTACATTATGCAATTGGGCGCCTTAGACTGGATAGATGTGGATAAATAGACCGCCTTCCGCCGTGTGCAGATGTCTTCACACGCACAGAGAATTGGCTGGCGGTGCGGCGGAATGCATGGTTGCGTGTCAATGAAGCACGGTGTAGGAAAAGCCTCACGTGGACGCATCTGGCCAAGGGTGTATCGGTATAATCGATTGTCTTTTTCGGGCGTCTCACGGGTACGGTAGCTATAGTACTACTAATATATACTCCGAGTCCGAAAAGGGAAAGTGTAAGATCGCAACATCCTCCCCTCTTCTCACGTCTTCTGGTACTCTATAGTTCTTCGTCTTCGCTGTCTCCTGTCTCGTCGTTGTCGTTTGCTGGAGGAGAAGGTGGGGGCGAGGGACTTGGCTCCTGCGGCTTTGACCGAGTGACTCTGCCTGTACCCCGTGACGTCGGCGGTGGAGCGGGTTTCTTCCCCTTCCCGCCCCCACTCTTTGTCCGTCCGCCGATCCTGGCAGGTTGCGCCGGGAGCGGTTCGTCCATCTCGACATCTTCATCGGGGGTCCACTCGGGTTCGGGGTCGGGTTTTTTAATGGTGAATGCGATTGGTCTCCTAACGGGGGGAAGTTCGTCCTCGTCTTCGGTAATGCTCCGGTCGCTCCTGGCGTCTTGCCGTAGATATCCACGGCTGGGTCCGGCCTCTTCCTCGGAGTCCTCAGTTTCGTCATCGGGAGATGGCCTCCCTTTGCTACCCGTGTCCATTTTTGCGAAACTGTCTGATTCGGAATCGGTGGGGGGCGCGATTGGCTTTCGTTTTCTTGGGGGTGCCGCGGCCTTGGCTCTGCCTCTGGCTCGACCTCTGCCTCCTCTTCCTCTGGTAGGGGCTGGCTCGGCAACTTCCGATTCGTCTTCCGCTATTGGTGACTCCGCCTTTGAAGATACTGCCAAGGTATTCCATGATTAGCCCATCGGATATTGTAAGACAACCCAACAGGGGGGAACGTACCCGCGTCACCACCTCTAACCTCCAACTCTCGACTCAATTCCCTAATCTTCGTCTTCTTGGAATTCAGCAATTCACTAAACTTTACCAACAGCATCTCTTCATGTTCTTTCTTGAACACCGCCAAATCCTTCAATTGCTTCGTAAGAGCCTCAATCTCCTTCTCCTGAGATTCAACCTTACGCTGAAGACTACCTAACTGAGTCTATACCAACCACTCCCCTCAAAAAAAAAATTAGCTCTGCCCACACTGGATGCTGACCAACCGACTGATCACAAGGGTGCGCCACATACCGAGCCACTATTCAAATCCCCACAGGCCTCTACCGCCCACTCGAAAATCGGTATCTCAACTTCCCCCTCGGGAATTTGCAACGCCGCGATCCGTTGCTTTATCCCGCCGATATCTTGTCGGACCGTTAACTGCTCTCATCAGCTCGGACCTAGTATCTCTTCCCTTGTTCCAAATAAGGAAGCATGGCAGCCATACTGTAACACCTTTAGCATCCACCGCAGCAGCCAACTCCACACCCCTCTCTACCCCAACATCCTGCTTCAGTAACAAAGCCAAGAATATCTTTTCTAGGTCTTCCGAAGTCCCAGTGTACGACCTCGCGCGTAGCTCGTAAATCTTGGATTGCGTGACTACCGGTACCCGAGCTCAGACAGTTAGCTAGCTATGTCTCACGTTGAGAAATTGGAGGCCCGGGTGGGCGCAAACGCAGAAGAGCAGGAACGGGCGGGGTAAATCACTATTAGTAGCAAAAGCTCTCTCCCCCTCCGTCGCATGAAGCTTGAGATCCAATGGGCGCACTGCACTAGTTGGAGTAGCATGGAGCAGGACGAACTGGTCAGCGTCGGGAGTGTCGTAGCGAGTGAGGCGGGTTAACGTTGGCCTTCGCGATGATGAAGAGCTCATGTTGGGAATTGGTTGCTGCGTGGGCGGAAAAAAGGAACAGCTTCGACCGGTGGTGGGCTGGTGGGCTGTTTTTGGTCTGTTTTGAATCCACGCTAAATTTACTTGTAACAGGCATGCATGCATTGGCTTGGCTGTGTCACTGTTTGTGGTGAGTCACACGTGATCAGGTGAGTATTCACTCATCTTTCGGGTGAGAAGTTGTGATTTGGTGGGGGGTTTTTGATTGGGTCCATTGGTTTTGGGTGGTGGGCTCGGTTGATTGAGTTGCTTCAAAGATCCATACTGCAGGGTACAGTCCAGTGCTCGTACTGTACTCAAGTGTACCCGGGGAGATGTTTGTGCACATGTGGAATTTCTTCTCAGGTAAAGCGTCCTCAACATCACTACCATAGCAGGAAGGAATAATTGGATTAAGTGCTTGGGGAGTTTGGATATCGAAGGAAAATAAAAAGAGACACCCTGATCCAATGTCCGACACGCCAGCCTGCCGATACGACATTACCAAGCCACTAGACTATGTATGACCTCTGGTTTCGACCCTTCCATCCTCCATTCCGAAGTAAGCCACAACCGGCTTCCGATCTCCATTCCAGAAAATCCCATGCTCGACGACGCCAACAATACTCTTTAGAGCCCTTGCCAACTCCTCCACCTTCTCGTTACTGCCGACGCCCATCCCAACCGCAGCGCCGGGATGCCCCCCCTCCTTCCCTAAAATATCCATGCCCCCGACCCTCTCGCCGCCGCGCTCAACAGCAGCAGCGTTGACGGGAGTAGCAGAAAGTGCTGGCGAGAGCGGCTTATGCGGATGAGATAGAGGGGAGGAAGGCGAGGGGATGAATCCGTCGGGGAAAGGAGCGTCGATTATGAAATTACTGTTGTCGGTGATGCATGGTCCGGCTTTGGATGTTCCGCCCATGCGGATCGCGGGGTTGACGGCGCCGAGAGTGATTAGGCGGGATAAGATGTGAGTGGCGGCTGGAGGGACGACCTCGATGGGGATGCCGGGGGCGTAGTGGGTTGAAAGCGAGGGTGAGAGTTTGCGGTAGTCTTTTTTCTCGGATTCGAAGAAAACCTGTCAGCTTCGATTCAAACGTGATGTAGTAGTCTCTGCAGAGGGGTAGGGAAGCAGTGCTCACCAGCGACAACGACAAACTTCTTCGCGCAAATCGCGACAAGCTTCTCCTGGAACAGACATGCACCTCCGCCTTTTATGCAGTTCAAGTAAGGATCCACCTCATCCGCTCCGTCAAAGGCGATGTCAAGCTCGGTATGGCGGTCGATAGAACCAAGCTTCAAGCCACCGTTGATGATCAACTCTTTGGACTGGTACCCGGTCGGGATGAAAGTGATGGAATCGGTGACATCGCGGCCGAGGTGCACGATCCGCTCGACGACGTAGATTACTGTTGAGCCGGAACCGATTCCGACAAAACGGGCGTGTTGGGGGAAGTGCTCGTCAACGGCGCGGTAGGCCGCCTGCCGTTTGGCCGACTCCACCACTGACAGAGTTGTGGTCATTGGAAAGTTGCTAGGTTGTTGGTGGTTGAGCGGGGGGCGGGGTGGAAATGTTTTTTTTTTTTTTTTTTTTGGGGGGGGGGTTGCTTGGTGGGCTGGCTTGGCTTCGCGGTGGCATTCCATGATATCATTCGGGGATGCTTAATTTAGATGCCTGCGAAAGCATTAAACTGTTTATTCCCTGCGATGCGGTACATCCCCTTTAGGAGAAGAAGACAGCAATAGCCTACCGCAGAGTAATCTGCTCGAGAAATCACTAGTTTATTCTAGCTATCCCGTTCTGAAGCCATACTCGAGCGCAAGCAGGCTCTCTAGTGGCCCTAGATGATCGCTTTAATGGAGCGACTGTGGGGCGAGTTTAGGATAAAAGCTGGGAGCCCGCTTGAATTACTGTAGGGATAATCCAAATGGTGAAGATTGATTTAAAATATGCATCTGCAAAACAAAGGCTTTTTAATGAAAAGCGCGCCCATATACCGGAATTCTAGTCATTATGCTACAAGGAAGATGACCTCCAAGCCTGGGCACTTATTTACTTCCCCAAAGTTTCGACATACAGTGCTCTGATGACATTGATGTCATGTCTATTCCTTCTCCCCCTTCTTCTTCTCCTTAGGCGACTCCTCCTTCCCCTTCTCAGAAGGGCCGTCCTTGTCGGGAGAGGAGGCTACCTTCTTCTCCTTCTCCGCACGTTCTTTTTCCTCCTTTTCCTTCTCTTCAGCTTGGTCCTGCCGATTTTTGATTTTGTTATCAATAAGGTCATGGAATGCAATGATAGCCCTGATCAGCGAAGAGACATAGATGGCCATCAGTTGATCGTTTGTCTTGACACTCATAGCCCGGGCCAAATCGTTGTTGTGGCCATCTTCGCCGTCTGTCGAGGATGGGGTTGAAAGATTGGGTAAGAGGTTGAAGACATCCTGGAGATTTCCAAGAATAGCGTGATTCACGGGGAGTTGGCCACTAAGAACTTTTTCGAGGTAGGCTCCAATATCCCGGAGACGGAGATGGAGGCCTTGAAGTGACTGAAGTTGGGAGTTGACCCGAGTGGTTAACGAGCCAACGGCGACGTCGCGGATATCGCGGAGCAGATGTTCAACACCTATCTCTTCTGCCTCCTCAGCTTCGATTATCGATGGCGTGTGAACAAAGGTTTTCGTAGTAGTGGTCCCGTCCTATCAGCAGCAATGTCAACCCAAACTTCCACCGTCAAAAATATATTAAACACCATCTCCAAGCCCAACCGGAAACCCTAGCTTGTGGTGAAACCTACATCTTTGATCTCCTCGACAGCGAAATAAGCATCGGTAGGTACCCCGAGTTCCTTAGGCTCCACATCAATGATAACGAGTAAAGGATTGGGTGTGTATCGTTTAAATAGCTCGTTTATCTCCAGATCAGACGCACGGAGTTTAGGCCCAGAGTGATACCAGCCGATAAGCTTCTCGCGAGCGTTGACCTTCTTAAACATATCGTTCATAGACTCAACATAGTTGTGGTCGAGGAACCAAACCGCCGGATCTTTTTCGTCCTCTTCGAACGGAACTAGACAAGTCATCATCGTCAACATCAACTCTCCATCAGAACAGGCTGAAAGAAATAATGAAGTCTGTACCGGCAAAACTATTTGTTACCCTAACATCTGATCCGTTATTTTGACCGAGCAATACACCGACAACTCTTCTCCTGGTTCCCTTCGCTGAGCGACCATAGTGATCACAGGCGCTGAGGAGAATGAGAGGGGCTATGGAGACAGTGGTACTAGGAACAGCTTCACCAAGTGTAGGAGGCATCGCTGTATACTATTGGGGAGTTTCGGGATGAGATATTAGTTGACCGAGATGAATTAGTGGGCTTTGAATGAGGGGTGTTGGGGGTATCGAGATGCTTTGGCAGAAGTGCTGGAGAGGTGTCGAGAGGCTCGCAATCACGCTCGAGCCCCACCAACAACAACCCTACCGGTATGCGACACGGAAGCACCCCGCCCAAGGGATGTAAAGATAAAACGATAGGATAACTAAACCATTCAATAGATAATAGAAAAGAGAAGAATTGAAGCCGATTTTTTTGTTCTGTGCATATTTTCGGCAGTAGTCGGACCAGAGGAGATCAGGACAATGTTGGGCCGTGAGACCGAAGTAAACCCCAACCCTTCAAATCCTCAACTTATTTCTCCAGCCTGTCCCGTCCTTCCGGGGCCCGTCCCTTTCTATCAATTGCGCTTCTGGTTTCGACTCCACTCATACACGCTACACTCTCCACTCTCCACTCTCCACTCAACTCCACTCAAAAAATCAAAAAATTCCAAATATGGCACCCTCATTAGAAGATGTTGCAAGTCTCAAGGACTTGGTCAAAAAGCTGCAGGAACGGATAGAAAAACTCGAACTAAGCATCACTGGGGATCCCGGCAGCGGGGCGGATGCTCCAGTCGATTCACTTAGGATGATTCTTATGGGGCCTCCCGGTGCTGGTTGGTGATGCCTTTTTTCTTTCTTTTCGTATAAAGCTGGGTCTCAAGTTTATTTTGGCAAACCGCCCTCAAAACGCACGCCTCGGCTAACGTGGGGGTAAAATGTAGGCAAGGGCACACAGGCTCCAAAGATCAAAGAGAAATTTTGTATCTGCCACCTGGCATGTTTTCTCTTGCGATGCAAATATTCTGAGGGCTATTATCAATACTAATGAACATGACTGTTCTAGGCTACTGGCGACATGCTTCGCTCCCAGGTCGCGAAAAAGACAGCTCTCGGTCGTGCGGCAAAGAAGATCATGGACGAGGGTGGTTTGGTCAGTGATGAGATCATGGTTGGTATGATCAAGAACGAACTTGACAACAATACTGAATGCAAGAATGGGTATTTCAACCATAGCTGTAGTAGAAACACTTTTGTTTGTCTAACAGAGTTTTTTTTTTTAGTTTCATTCTTGATGGCTTCCCTCGCACTGTTCCTCAAGCAGATCGTCTGGATTCTATGCTTGCCAACCGTGGCGAGAAGCTGGATCATGTGGTCCAGCTCGAGATTGACGATGCCCTCCTGGTTGCTCGCATCACTGGACGTCTTGTTCACCCCGCTTCTGGGCGCTCCTATCATAGAATCTTCAATCCTCCGAAGGAGTCTATGAAGGACGATATCACTGGCGAGCCCTTAATTCAACGGTCTGACGACAACGCCGAAACTCTCAAGAAGCGTCTTGTCACCTATCACCAACAGACTAAGCCTGTCGTCGAATACTACAAGGGGAAGAACATATGGAAGGGTATCGACGCTTCGCAGGAGCCCGGTGTTGTCTGGAGACAACTCTTAGGCATCTTTGGAGAGAAGAAACAGTTTCCGGTTTCTACTGCTGGAAGCAAAATTCTCGAGAAGGTTGGAATTTCAAAATAGATTCTAGGATAGCGTTGCTTGTTTCTTTGACTTTATTACATGGGATGTGTTTTTCTGCGTATTGCCTACTTTCTGTGGGGGGCTTTTTTTTTTTTTTTTTTTTTGTTGTATCAGTAGAGACAGCTTTACCGGGGGTGCTTGGGCTTGGTAGGAAAAGGGTGGCGAGTGATCGGAAATGCATGTCTGTAAATGGAAAGTGAGAAACACTTGCTTGCGGTGGTAGCTGGGGCAAAGAAGGGTTCGAGCGAAGAAGGTGGAAGGAACAAGAAAGCATATTGTGCTGGGGGGTTGAAGTTTGCCCACAGCTCAGGGGTGTGGACATCGGAAATTTTTTGGAGAAAAAAAAAGCCCACCTGGGCATCAGAAAGTTAGGCTTCGCGTCCCTGGTTCCGGTGATGGCGTACAGTAATCTGCACCAGGAACGGCTGGGGAAAAAAAAAAAAAGGTGCGGGTCACATACCGGTACCAGTATGGGTGCCCGAGGGTTCGGCGAACTCCATCAGCAGTAATTTAGTATTCTAATGCCGAGACCGGTGAAGGATAAAGGATCCAAAATTTCTAAGAGTGGTATCGTGGTTAGGGCGTTATAGAATCGGTTACTAAGACCAATACTGTGCTTCTGACCTTCCAGGAGCCCCCTCTGTCCTTTGTTTTTTTTTAGGTTCTTACAAGTGGATGTGACTTTCCGGTATTGCGGTCCCTGCATAACGATTCGATGTAACGGGACACAAAAAAGCGTCACACTTTTCCTTATGTTGTCCTAAGTTACTTGCAGCTGGAGCTGGGGGTGGTGGAGTCGGATGACTGGCCGACCGGCCCGATACTAGATGCCCCGCATCGCTGCTCGTTGTTGTTGTGTGCCCTTGTAAGTGATTATCGTACCGGTATGTGTGTAAATGTATCAGGGACAGCAAATTTTACGGTGCAATGAGTGCACAGTGGCTTGTAAACCTGGGAAATATTACTACTATTTCTCCTCGGGGGCATAGTACCGGTTTGGGTATTTTCTGTTACTGGCTCATGGTGGTTTATCCGAAATTGACTTTGGATACCAGTAGGAGTATAATACGCCCAGCTCGTCTTGTCTGTATGGTCGATGGAGAATATCCCCTTGCGCTGAACTGTATCAAGGTTGAGAAATGTTACTGGCTAATAAACCAAACACCAGGACTTGTGATAAGAGCTCTCATGTTAGGAAAAAGCCCCTTTTGCACTGTGTTCCTAAAAAAAGAAAAAGTGGGAAAGGAGCCATTCACCACTGTAAAGTAACTCATTCTATTTCTCTCAGTATGATATCATACACAAAATGTGAACACCATCCGTAGCTCGGATCTAGGAAAGAAACCGGAAGAGCATACAGACCCCTAAAACCGCTATTCGAGAGTAGAGGTTGATTTGCGGGGTTTGGATGGTGAGGATGATAGTGGAGTAGTGTTTTATAAAAAATATTTCGTTTTGTTTCCGAATCAAGACGTACGTAGAGGAAGACTATCGACAACGACCAGGTCATGCACACTACTCGAGTACGTCCATCAGCTTTATATTACGGTGCGCTAATAATACCTATTGCAGTGTTGTTGGCCGCCAAGCAATGAGCACGGGAAGTCTCGAAGCTAGTCAAGAATGCCGCTGAGTGCTCTACTCTGCGCGGGGGGGAGCATGCAAACTGGTGCTGAGTTGATGAAGAGTCCACAGCGCCGAAATCAGCCACTGGGTACCGCTCTCTTGGGTCCCCAAAACCCTCAAATTGGAAGGATATCAACTCAAGTACGGCAATCCATCCTATTGAAAATATTACCCATATGGAGACAACACACTAGTCCCTTGAAGGATCCTCGCTCCCACGCCTAGGACTGGGATGGTTCGCGTCCTCCCGAGATGAACCGCTGTGGGGCGTGCTATTGGGGAATATAGCTCTTATTTTCTGTCGTCGCATTGGGATCGGGGAGCTTGGGGGTAGCCGTTCAAGTTGGTACTGGTAGACTATTAGACTCCCGATCATTCACCTGCTACTGGAGTAGCAGGGCCTGGGTGACCATAGAGGCTGACCTTGTGGTTTTTATTATATCGCTCCTCTTGACTGAGAGAATATTAACTGAACAGAATACCTTTGAGGATGCTCGCTGCGAGATTAAGTTATGGGGTGGAGATGATACGGTACGTAACCTGCTGCACCATCCCGAAAACGTCAAACTCTCAACCCCACACTCTAAATTGTGTCTAAGTCCCAGCCAAAATGAAAGGTCCTACTACCAGATATCGTGTTCCCAAGCAAAGGGGGGCCATGGAAATACAGATCTCTGCACTGTATTGGGGCTGGGTTGTCATCGTATTTTTACCTAGGGGGTAAGGGAAAGTATGGCGAACTATCATATGTGTTTGGCAGCCAAGACTTTGCCATACTTTTTCCTACCCCCGAGTACTCGTATATGTACTGTACAGTACTCGTACAGTACTAGTACGAGTACATTGCTGGACAAAGCGGTTGCATCCCCGTCCTACAACTTAATCTCGTGGCAAGCACTCTACGGTACTCGAGTACAGAACGGTTGTGGTATCAGGTTCATTGCGCGAAACTGGTGCTCAGGGATTGACAAGGGTGCTTTACCGGTATGATAGTTTACCAGTTAATTGTCGCATGTCATCGCTGTCTTGGCACGACTCAAAAATTCCCAAGTCACGGGATAAAACCAACTGTAATTTTTTTTTCCTCAAAATGACCGACCTCCTCCCACCTCCGAAAAAAAAAAGCCCCATTACAAACCCATTACAAACCTTCTTCAATCTATCTATTTGAATAGTTGAGTCCTTGCCTTTAATTCTCCCTCTATTACGATCTTAATTCGGCGTTGAAAAATGTCTCCGGCACTCGTTTCCAATACCTCAGCGAGGGACGTTAAGAAGGAGTCCGGCATTGCTAGGTTACTCGGTTCTGGTGAGATATAGTCCCCCTTTCTCTTCTTATCCGACTTATTTTGGGGGATCAATTCTAATCCGGCCTTTCAGGATGTGCTGGTGTTGCGGAATTGGCGGTTTTCCACCCTGTGGGTCATTGCCTATATTCTCACTTATTCAAGTGGGATTTGTCGTGAGTGGTATCGCAAGAAAGCTGACCTTCTTTCTGCAAGGTCGATACCATTGCGAAGCGGTTGATGAGCAATCATGGAAAGATCGCCTCTGTGTCACAATTGAACACTGTCATTTTTAAGGAATATTCCGCCGCTCCTCTCGGCCGCAAGTTTTTCTCGTTGTTCCCTGGATTGGGGTATGCTGCTGGGTATAAGGTAAGTTTGTTTCCTCTTCACGCTGACGGTGAAAGTTGATCGTGTGGTGCGGAACAGGTGTCGCAAAGAGTTTATAAGTATGGTGGTCAGCCTTTTGTGAGGGATTACCTCTCCACACACCATGGTGAGAAGTTTGACAGGGCTTTTGGAAGGGGGAGTGGAAAGGCTATATTGCATGCCACCGCCGGAAGGTTTGTTACTACTATCTCAGCTCTTTTCATACATTAAAGCACTTTGAGGGCTGAAACAGCTGCGTTGTTAGTTTGATTGGCATCGGAGAAATTGTTCTTCTCCCTCTTGACGTACTCAAGATCAAGCGCCAAACAAACCCAGAGGCATTCAGAGGACGGGGTCTCTTCAAGATAATCTCCGACGAGGGATTAGGTTTGTACAGAGGATGGGGGTGGACCGCTGCCAGAAACGCCCCTGGAAGTTTTGCGGTTCGTCAATTCTCACTTCCTATATATATGCACCAACGCCTTGCTGACAGACCTTGTGTAGCTCTTCGGTGGTAGTGCGTTCGCAAAGGAAATGTTGGGACTCACCGACTACAATGCCGCAACCTGGGGACAAAATTTCATCGCATCCATTGCCGGAGCGTCTGCGTCACTCGTCGTCTCTGCTCCTTTGGACGTCATCAAGACTCGTATCCAAAACAGGTAATTTAAACCCGCCCCTCTCCTGTGATCCCCCACTGCCCCACTCGTCTAACAAGAATGGTATGTAGGAACTTTGAAAACCCCGAGAGTGGCTTCCGGATCGTCTCCAACATGATAAAGCATGAGGGGCCTACCGCATTCTTCAAGGGCCTCACTCCCAAGCTCTTGATGACAGGGCCTAAGCTTGTATTCTCTTTCTGGCTTGGTACTCACTAGCCTACTTACCCAAATTACTTCAATGGAATCATCACTAACTCTCTCGATCCAGCTCAAACTTTGATACCCGCTTTCGATAGGCTCATGTAAGGAGCAAAGATTTGGCGTCACGAAACATCAAGGTAATAATTTATTTCAGCAAGGGCATCCAACAAAGGGTACCCCCATAGATATTTTAGGGTGTATGCTTTCTATTTTTATCATACCTTTTTCGCAGGATAGAACGGACAGGTTGGGGCCGGAACGGATGGGCGAGAAAATCAAATGCTCGATTTTTCCAGTATTTGGATAGGCTTATTCATTATTCTTTTTAGTTCCCTTTCCCCACGTTGCATCTCCGCTCACTTTGCCTTCTCTCGTTCATTATTTTTCACTTCCAGGGGGGATTAGCCAATGTATTGTAGACTACGATAAGGTGGGACCTTCTTTATTTTTTTCGTATCCCGTGTATGATACCATTGTTGTATTCGAAAAGTACCTTTTATCAAGATTGAAGAAGCTCTCTCCCCACGAAAGACTTGATGTTGATTTTGGCCCAATCATATACACTGCCTATAGTGCTCGAGCACCCAAAGCTACTAGCTAACATCAGGCCGGTGGGGAGTAGCATGGCGCTTTCTATTCTTTCTGATTTATGAGGGATTGCTGTCAACAAAATTCTCCAATCAGGTGGCCCGAGAGGAGAGCAATTGCTTTGTTTCCACCGAAAGCCATACTTAGGAGGGCAAGCCTCTGGTGGTGGCGCGTACTTAGGAGGTGAGCATAAGTCAGGCTAATTTGAGGTTAATGGCCAGCGATGGTCACTCTTTTTTTACTGAATGGGGGAAAGAGTCCGGAGGGTGCAAGGGTTCCGACGTGAGAAATATTATTTAAACATGCCCTCTCGTTGGCTGAATGGCTTAGGAGCTGGTGATAATATGTCCACCCGACTTCTCTTCACACCCCGTATCGTAAATGAGCTGAGCGACATGAAATTTCCACCGAAAGCGGGAATGAGGTTATGTGATATATCCTTATATAAGTTTCTCGCACGAAGGCCAGAAACGAAGATAAAAATAACAAACAAAACCACTCGCATCAACCGGAGACAGTGCGATACCGGTGACACAGTGGGGGTCAAGCATGGCAGGCCAGAGGCAGGATCCCCCGAGTAAACAAAAATATGATTAACCAAAAGAACAGGCCCCGGAGAGCCGTTTCAGTGATTAAACTGAAAAGAACAGATACTACACTTGATCTAAGCCTGTCCGATAGTTAGCATTTGTATCATAACAATGAAGGAAGTTGTTGTAGGCTTACCAAAAGGCAAAGAGAGCTGAGGAGAAAAGGAGGAGAAGGAGGTCGGGGATGGTCGGTATATATAGACCAAAATGGAGAATGCCAAGAAATCCAATTTTCGCCGCTGGATGGCGGGTTAGGGGTTTCCTGAGGAGTTTTTCCCATCAAGGCCCAAACAATCCTAAGAACACCGCCCTGAAGTCCGGGTTAAGGTCTTGGTGGGCTTTGCTTAGGCGTTTTTCTATGATAATAATCATGCTAAATCTAGTATCCTCGGGATCAACACATCGCGCGCAGGCAAGTTTTTCTCCACTGCTGGACCCATAAGTCCCTGTTCCGGGGCGTTTATCAACGGTATGATACAGAACAGAGCGGGTAGGTGTCGTTGTGGGTTGTGGTTAGACTATACTGGAGTTGGTCGAACGGCGGCTTCATGTGTAAGCATACCGCTTCTTTTGGCGCGGCATGCTTACACTACTCGAGTACCAGCGATTTTTGTTATAATACCAGCTTCGTATAGTACTCGGGAATCCCCCGGGCTACTAAAACCTCGAAAATATCTTACTACCCCTATCACCGCCCCAGGCATCCGGTGCTTTATGTTACCACAGCAGTTCTCATACCGGTATGTTCTCGGCGTATTTACGGTAGCAAGCGCGCCCTGATGGACTTGTACCGCCGATCGATAATATTCATAACGTGCCCAATCTGGGAACACTGCAACAAGAACGGTTAGCCAGATTTTCTATTACAGGTATCAGGACCATGTGATTGATATATCTCTCGACCGCACCCGTATGCACAACTGCGAGGCTCCAGTATGGTAACTAACAAAAGCGTTGATTGCTGAAGACGATAACAGGAGAAACAGGAAATTTTCAAGGGTTCGGGGGTCTAGGATATGATTATTAATTATTATTTAGAGGGATCTACAGTACAGTACTGTAGTCGTGAAACATGGCCACTACCAAATATGCCTAGCAAGAGAGTGCGAGTACTCGTACAGACCGACTTTAACGTGAACCTCTGAAAATCTTTGAGGTCCCGCGCTGAGACAGGATGCGGGGCTAATCCGAAGACAAGTGGGCGACAGCCCGAGACCAAACTTGCCCCCAATTGTCATAGTATTCAAGGATTGTGGGTAGAGAGATAGGCTCAGGAATAAAAATAGTATGATACGGTGCATAAATAATGTCTCTGTAAACTAGAGGCTGGTATCATACACTTGAGAAGGAGACGTTCGGAGAATGGGTGCTTCTTCTGGTACAGTAGACTACTAGACTATGCAATTATCCTTCAGCCCTCAGCCGAGACAAGTACGAGTGCTGTAAAAGGAAGGAATACGGCAGACATTACTGGAAGAGGCAACTTCAACGTCCGAGCGAGACTCTCAGGTATGATACTTCGCCATCGCAACATAATTTCGATGGGAGCACAGTTTGGTTGCGCTGCACAGTACGAGCACGGTACAGTACCAGAAAATTTTGCCCCAAATCAATCCAACCCACTCCTAACACTACCAGTATACCGCCTTTTATACCCGTATTTTATATCATACCCATTGTAGTTTAGATTTTGCCTTGGCCATGGTTTACATCTTGACACCCTTTGTGAGGACAGCTACTACACAAGTGGGTGGTAGGGGTGTTAACGGTCCCGGTCTCTAATGCTATGTGCCAGCCCTTGCATTTCGCCCTTCCTGGTTTATCGCTGTTGCTCTTATTACCGCGTTTTCGGTAGGGTCTATCTTCACTGCTAGATCCCTCTAACACTGTATGCTAGCGGCGCGGTACCATACTGGTGGTCGAGCGCCAATTCTGCGCACACTGGTGACTGCTGCCAAGAAGGCGGGATGACCCATCCATTGTTGTCCTTGATAACCTCGAGCTGTTACAACATTCCCTACGCACGCACCGCCAACCTTCTTGCTAACAATACAGCTACAAACAGTACTACTCCCACCGCTCGCGCTATCCCAATGCGCGGGTCAGGTATCCCTACCGTCAATCTGGGACTTGCTTGGTTCTTTTTAGATCGGCATTTGTAGTAAGCACAGTACCCCTGCTCTTTATACAATCTACAAATCGTCAACAATACTCCAACCAGTAATAACAACCTTACAGAAGTACGGCAGGATGCTGACCCACTCCCCTCTCACGGTGGGTTCTAAAGCTTAGCATCGGAGAATACCACGTTCTCTAGTTCTCTTCCGATAAGTGGTAGGGCAACATGACTCCATCCCAGTCCTCCACGCCGTCAAATTCCTCCCATGGAACGATAAGTATCGATAAGTGTATCATTCAATAATACTAATTGGGATACCTTCTGCTCAACACATTGCTAGTCTGGAGTTCAGATTCAAGCATGGGCGTGCGAGATATAGAATTGTACAAGAAGGAAACGGCGTTAGTATATGCTGTCTGCGCAAAATGGGCTCCGAGCATAATCGACAATACTTGCGTGGTGGTATTTTACTCATGAGCTTGCGCCTCTGGTAGTCAATTTGGGATGTGCCGAGTGTAAGATTGATGTTAGTGTCACGCATGATATCAGGACTTTCGTGGGTGGGACGCTGCTGAGTTTGGGGGTTGAGGTGGATGTTAGGATTGCAAAAGGTGGGCTAATGTCCGTGGAGGGGGTTGGGGGGGGGGCAGTCAGTAGTAGTTTATGTTTTCTTCTTGTGGGGTTAACAGCAATTGTTTGACTTTTCCTGGAAGATTTCTTCTGAAGCGTAACTACTGCCTCGGGGGGGGTTTCAAGCGAGGAACGACGGAAATTTAATGGGAGGCAATAGCTGATCTTCGTGAGTAGCAATACTCGACTACGCGTCGCTTTTCAACTTTCATAACCCACTCACGTCTGCCGTCTGCGTACTCATCTTTCGTACTTCGTTCGTTTGTTCTTCTCTACCAACAACCCTCAATACTTCAACACCTCCACTCCTCCTCCGCTCCTCTTCCCCCCCAAAACAATCATTCCTCTCCACCCTTTCTTTCCTCTCTTCACTCCATCCTCAATCCTTGCTTTTTACCCAATTTTCGTTTTTTCTGTCAAACACCCGGGTCCACTCCTTTCTCACTACTTGGCACTGTTTCGAAACTCTACATCTAAAGCAGTCCTTAATACTTTTTAGAGCATCAGTGACCCCGGAAATCACTATGCCTAATGAAAGCAATAATACCCAGTCGGCCGGGTCTGGCGAAACTGAATTCATGACTCGTGAAGGATCCCCCGGAGGGGTCAGTCAACACGGAGTTTCCAAAAAGGTTAAGTCACAAAACTCCCCTGCACTTTCTTGGTCACGAAAAAATGTGTTCACACAATAGGCAGCCCGAGTCCCCTCCTTCTAAGGAAATCACAGATGAATTGACTTTGTCACCAACTACCGGGAAGGAGGGGCTCGGACAAGCCCTGAGTCAAAATATTTCTGACGATGTTCGTTTGACTGCTTTGATAAATATTAGAGAATGATACTAATGCTGACTAGGGCTATGGTCACAACAAGGCTCCAAAGCCAAATCTCCCGGAAGCCTCTGATACGGCGAGCATGCAGCAGTTACTCTCTAAGCTCGCTGAGCAGCAACGGTTGATTGATCAACAAAGAGAGGTTCTTGAGCATCAGCAGAAGGAGCTTTTCAGGGTCAAGTCAGATAACTATCCTGCATTTTCGGCGTACACCAGCCCTTCAATCCAAGTGGCAGCAGATCCCAGCCCTGGTCCCTTCAACACCGTTCAGAATCCTGTCTCAGTTGATAACTCTGATAGTTATGGCTTTCGCCCCGCCGCTCACTTTCACGAAGTCAATCGTCTTCAATCAGAGTTAAAGGTCGCCCAAAGTAAGATATCGGCCATGAGCGACGAGCTTGTCCACACAAGGATAGCAAAGCACACGCTGGACCAAGTCTTGACCCCTTCGGGGGAGGATGGGTCTTCACTGGGAGGTGATGTCCCGGAGCAAGCTATCACTTCTTTGCAAACAGCCTTTGCACAATCTACTCGCCCAAACACACACAGAGCTGACTCCTGGCCATCAGCATCCTATGATGAATCGATGACCGATCATTCCACCGAGTTCCATCAACAGCCCCTCTCGACTGGCCCGTACGCTCGATCCGGTATTTGGGCTACCTCCCCAAAATCTAGTATGCCCCAATTGGCATCTTTGCAGGTTTCTACCCATGGCGAAATGCAATACCAAAATGCACTGCGCCAGGGCTCGGTCGATGCAGATGCCTATGGGGGAAGCCGAATCTGGAATAATACACCCCGCTCCTTTAGTCTACAGAGCGGCGGTCCACCTGTCACGGGGGATGGTCGTTACACAGGCCGTCGTTCTTCTTACAACCCACAGGCTACCCCATTTGTCCGCTCCAACTTTGAGCATGGAGGTTCAAACAAAGCTTCTTCGAGCACAGGTTATACTCCGAGCCCAATCGGCACTCCACTTTCCCCTAACTCTACTGCTGATTTTACTTCAGGCTCTAGTGGTAGCAGCACACTGTGGGGCCAATCTCAAGTAAGTTTTCTGGGTTTTGTCGGTTTGAGTAGGTGTTTGAGGCTAAAGGAAACTGCAAAAATAGGGGCAGACATATGTATCCACCATCGAGCCACTCAACTACCGGCGGCTTCTCGAACGCAGTGTCAACTGTAATTGGAAATACATTGTCGATAAGATCGTTTGCAATAATGATCAACAAGCTTCCATCTTTCTCCAACAGAAGCTTAAGATTGGCACGGCCGAACAGAAACATGCGATCGTCGATTCAATTGTAGCTCAAGCGTATCCCCTTATGATCAACCGCTTTGGCAACTTTCTTGTTCAGCGATGCTTTGAGCATGGCACTCCGGAGCAGATAGATGGCATAGCCAGTGCTATCCGTGGAAATACCCTCAACTTGAGCATGGATGCGTTTGGCTGTCATGTTATTCAGAAGGCCTTTGATTGTGTTTCTGAGGACTTCAAGGCAACGATGGTCGCCGAATTGCTTCGACGCATCCCAGAAACGGTCATTCATAGATGTGAGCAGTGACTATTTCCCCTAGTTTTCCAGTGCTAACAATATTTTAGACGCTTGTCACGTCTGGCAGAAACTTTTCGAACTCAGGTGGTCAGATTCCCCGCCTCAAATCATGAAGTACGTAAATGAGTCCTTGAGAGGCATGTGGCATGAAGTTGCGTTGGGAGAAACTGGCAGCCTTGTTGTCCAGAATATCTTTGAAAATTGTCTCGAAGAGGATAAGGTTAGTAACTCAGATTATACCTATGGGTTGCTGCGATATCCATTGGTTGTACATACTAACATCTGTAGCGCCCCTGTATCAACGAGGTCCTCGAGTCGATTGACCTGATCGCTCATGGTCAGTTTGGGAACTGGTGTATTCAACACATTTGGTGGGCTTCCTCTCTTTCAACCTACCTCACATTTCTGACCCAAGTTTAGCGAGCATGGGGCGCCTCTTGACCGTTCTAGAGCTGTTGATACGGTTGTCCTCAATGCCGCTGAGTATAGCATGGATCAATACGCATCCAAAGTTGTCGAGAAATGTCTCAAAATAGGCGGAAACGAATTTCTCGATCGGTACCTTGACCGCGTGTGCGAAGGGCGCCCTGACCGCCCTCGCATTCCTCTTATTGATAGTATGTTTCACCTTTTCTGCTCTATTTTTCCCACTACTAACTCCCTTAGTTGCGAGCGACCAGTATGGAAATTACCTGGTTCAATGGATACTCCAGCATGCTTCTTCTACTCATAGAGAACAAGTCGCGACCCATATCCGCAAACACATGGTTTCCTTACGTGGGAGTAAGTTTGGCTCCCGTGTCGGGATCCTCTGCTGCAATCCGATGTACAACCGCTCCGGCGCCCCTTCCGCTGCTGCGCCAAGGTACAGCAGATATGGCTATCGCTAGCGCTGACACCTTTTCATTATCCATTTACCATATCTATACGGCTTACATTCTATAAAGTGTAGTGTTTCTTGGATGTTTTTTTTTATTGTTTCTCGTTTGGTTGCTATTCAACTTCCTGCTTAGGTAGATTGCAACTCTTCAAAAGTGGGCGATAGGGATTGCTCACACGGTTTCGCATTTTCATTTTGTTTCACTCTTTTTTTCGTTCCTTTTTCATGTTTGAATGGATGAGGTGGTAGTATG
The DNA here is from genome assembly GCF_000151645.1 of Tuber melanosporum. Classification (NCBI taxonomy): domain Eukaryota; kingdom Fungi; phylum Ascomycota; class Pezizomycetes; order Pezizales; family Tuberaceae; genus Tuber; species Tuber melanosporum. The sequence continues at coordinate 645,321 of NW_003299101.1, forward strand.
ATGCATGGATTGGGCTTTTTTCCCCTCTCCCCTTCATCTGTCTGGGAAGACCCATTATCATTTCTCAAGCCTGGCCATGCGGGCATTTGGTTAGTTGAAAAAGCATGGTTGGCGGGGGTGTATATGAAGCGGATGGCAGTTGTGGGTGGAAAACCCTATACATCTTATGAGATTGGGGTCGGTGTGTTGTGAAAAACAAAACCAGCTGTACCATCGCAATCTTCGCGCTGTCGCACAGTGTTTGCATAGCTTTCTAATGAGCACATGGGTTTACTCTTATCTCGGATCTTAATCTCAGCGGCGCTTACCCTTAAACATTTCTCTTTCTTTTTTATGTATCTAGCTAGCGACGGATATCTTTGACGATGGCGATTACAATAATTCATACTTTAACCCATCACACCGGATATGGTTGTTTTTCAGCAAGATAATCGCTGGATATACGCTCGAGTGATATGCTATGATTACAGGAATCCCTCCGCTGTGGAGCAGAATCGTAATCGACGCAAGTTCATTCCAAGCGTCGCATCGCTCACTGCCAGTTATATAGTTTGTGCCTGAGCGTTCAAAGAATATGAGACATGGGGAAGCAAATGCATGCGCCATCTCCACCAAACCAAAGGCCCCGCTTCCTACATAATATTATCATACCTACCTACCGGTAAGGCAACCCTCACATCCCAGCTCGCATCCCACAAACACCTAGCCGTAGGAAACCCCTTTCCAACATATTTGCTTTCTAGCCGCTAACCATGCTAGCAAACCTATCGAATCGCCAACGTAACATTACCCAAACACAACCAACGATACGTGCAGAAGGCCAACCCCAACTTCCTATTAGGCGGCCAGCTATCCATAGTTCGGGAACGAGTGTTTTTTCTTCAACACGAATACATTATGGTAACTTATCGACTATGGTGGTTATTGGCGATCTGGGATTGGGAAATTGACATCGGATAGGATTCCCCGTTTTCCCTGTATCACGATCGCGACCTTTCGGTTTCTACCCTTTTCTCCCATGGGACGCCGTAAAGCGGTGGTACCGTCACGCTCACTCGCTCCCAGGGAAGATATAAGGTAGTAGCGCAGCAGATTGGGTTACATAAGTTAGTAGTAAGGGGCAAAAAAATTGTGGCAAGTAGAAGAAGACTAGATGAAACGACCCTAGGATAGTTGCACTTCTGCCTTTGATCGACGGTACGAGATGTCTCTCCCGAGCGAAGGTGAAGGGAAGGGAAGATCAACAGGGGCAAGATAGTTAGCCGTACGGTAGTGGTGGGCTTATCCGATGGATGGGCATGAAACACGCCGAGAGAGACATTACGATATCTTTCCCTGGCCTATTGGATTGATAGCCGGTTTGTCGGGTGGGTGGCATATATGATAGTCAAAATTCGGCTCTGGCGTTCAAAATAAGTTTCTGGATTGGTTCACCTACTCAACCCGTCCCCATGCCGGTCGCATCTGGTTGAGCCCAGGTCCATGTTTTCCCATTCACCCTTTGGACAGCAAGTATGAATTGCTGACCAGTGATTTACTCTGCAGTTCCCGATATGCTCAGCTCCTTATTGGAAGAACGAGTATGATACGCCATTTTGGTAAGCAGTGGGAGTTAAGTGTTTCACCCCACTGCCCAGGTTTAAATCCCTAACCCGGCAATTATCAAGAGAAAGGTCGAGAAGACAAATAAGAGTCATCGAAACTCACATTACATACTCGGTGTCTCGAGCATGCTAGATCCTTGGGAGGACTTTAGCTCTATTTCCGCTTGCACTGCGCTTACCATATGCTTATCTCGTGGGCACTTTCTCCAGAGCTGGTACCCAATCTATGGTGCGGGGTATGGTATGAGATTTAAGGCGGATTGATAAGTGCTTTTTCTTTTCTCAGATGACCGTTAGGGATAATTGCACCAGGGAATGAGGGGAAGCGAAACGAGGGGTGGGCAACCGGGTTCCGGCACCGGTATATATACCACAGTAGCCTTGCTACCTAGGAGATATAGTAGGGATTGGGAGTTACTCTTGTCGGAGTGTTGGAGAGCTCGACTCGCTTATTCTGTCAGCCGTTTCAGTTTTGTCGGGTTCCCAGCTATCGACTTTGTATGAGCCGAACTGCAAAGTGGACGGGCCAATATTTAGTGTAAGAGCTGAGGTTTGTTATGGGAATGAGGTGAAGTGGGTTGAAGGAGGGTGTGCATAGATAAGAAAGCGCAGAGTTACTAGCATCGCATGTCGTTGCGGGAGAAGCTCATCACAATCATGAATTATCACGCGCCAAGAATTGTATTCCAGAAGTGGAAATGCGAGGCAGACCTCTCTCGGTTAGGCGACCCCTCAATACAAGTATCATAAACAGCAGTGGAAGAACTCTCCCTCCGCACACACAAAAATAACACGCTTCTCTTCCCAAACATACTCCTTTACACAGAATCCTTGTGACCGGCCTCCTATCCAACCTCCTTCGTCCTTCTTTTTCCCCTACGTAACTGTCCTCCTTCACTTATTCCCCTGTGCCACAATCTCATCGCCCAGGTCCCTTTCCATTTCCGTCTCAGCTCAGCTACGATACCATCTTCGCCCCTCTCTTTCCCCCCCTCCTGCCTCCTTCCCTCATTTGGTACATTTTACGTATTATTTCATCAATCTCGAATCCATCATATCTATCACACATACATTCCTCGAGACTTCAATAGGGCTGCTACACCTGTGCCCTAGGTATGCGATCACCCTAACTGTTGGCTGCCACTTTCTGTGAAGAAAAGCGGTGAGGTGCTCGCAAGCGACTTCTCACCCGCGTGAAGACGGGTAAACAAAAAAAAACCACCAAAACCCGCAACCTGCTACCCATACACAACACAAGAAGGGAGACAACCGCCCAGACGGTTTACCTCTTCGACCTATATTCACCTGTACAACAAACCGATACCCTACAAAATTTCATCATTTTTTTCACGACCGAAACGAAAGAATAATCATCAACACAACCGATATATCTTTGCTGACTCCTCTCTTACCTCTTGTTTTTTTCTTTCGACTGCATATTTTTTTTTGACGATCTGTATCACGACACGACTCTGAAACGAATTTTCTTCTCTTTCGACCGAAACACCATTTTTAGAGGGCACATCAACGCTGTAAAATAAAGTCAAGTCCTTCAAGGGGGGAAAAATCAAAATCATACCAATCGCACGCATCTCGAATCATCACAATACACGTACCCACACATACAGCACTTAGGAGATTTTAGTACCGTACCGTGCAGTGGCGCGATAGCAGAGCGACACCCTTTGCTGATATCACACGTACACATACACACGCATACGCAAAAAATCGCCATGGACACATCACAGTTTTTGCATGGTCAAGCCGATAGAATGGAATGTTGGGACGATGACCCCGACTTTGCCGGAATTGATCCAACCTTTACACAACCTCTACCCACATCTTCTCCCAAAAATAACAAGCGAACAAGCCTTGACAACCGCGATCGTCGCGAATCCATATCATCGCGAATGTCCATGCAGTCCAGCAGCTATGACTTTGACTCCCCCGAAAGTGGGGATCACGAGAGACAGGTTCTCCTAGATGAATCACCAGCGGCCGCGATCGCCTCCGCTATTAATGCAGGAATACCGATACCTGAAAATGTCCCCTCGTCTGCGCTAATTGGAGGAACCATTAAGAGGCTAGGGACAACGAAGAAAGCCAGGAAAATTGCGACCCATGATGACTGGGGGGAAGACTTGGAACTACCCATTTCGGGCATGTCACTAAAAGTTCGTGGTCAGGGGGGTCTCGAGTTTCCAGATACACTGCAGCAGATTTTATCGGAGTCGAGGCCTCCGTCTAGGACGAATGTGATACTTCCACAGTCGGCTTCAGCACAATTGAATAAGTATCGTGAGGTGGAAGATGGTGATGACTTTTTTGCTGATACCGACGATCTCCCGACTCCGAGGCTCTCGCCCGCTAGACATACTCTCCAGCAGCAAAAGTCTAACGCTTCCCTCTTGCTTACACCGCCTTTGTCCGAATCAGCCACCAGAGGATCCCCCTCAGTAGACGACGATTTTGAGAATGATTTCGAATTTCCTGCGGATGCTCCTCTACAACTGAATATTAAGACGGGTGAAAGTAATAGGCATCAGGTTCAGGTTTTGGATAGTGATTCTGAAGATTGGGCAGAGGGTGGTAGTTTGGGAACGAGGTTTGGAGGAACAAGTAGACTTGGCTCGTCCATAATCTCGCCAAGCGTCTCGAGCGTTGCTGCCGAGAGCGAAGACGAGGCACCATTGGATGGATTAGAGTTGCCCTCAGGAAATTTACCAGATCTTGCAGTAATTCTCGAACGGCAAAAACGTGCATCGTATCCTATGGATGCTAGCACCAGTTTCGAAACGAAAGAAGACCTAGCATCCAAGGAAGAATTTTTCGAAGGCATAGAAATCGGAGAAGGAGAGGAGGTATTTGACTCAAGGAAATTAACGTTAAATCGGAACGTTAAACACAAGCCATCCACAAGGAAAACAAGTCCCGTTAGGAGATCTGCAATGAGCCTGACTTTCACAACAAACAAATCAGCGACGGAGAGCACGCCCTCTGCCGGAACGGGGTCAAGAAGTAATAGACTGCTTCACGGCCATCCGACGTTGGCACCGCCAATACCAATATTGGAGCCTGTGGCTGAGAGAGAAAACCAACCTGCAGTAGTTTCAAAACGACCGGATAATCGCAATCGATGGTCTAGCGGAACTTCGATTAGTGAATCGAAATGGTCTGGAAAAGATGCATTTGGATTGAATATTCCTCCTCCCCCACCCATACCACATTCCCGCACCTATACGGAAAGACAGAGGGCTTTGGGGGGGAAACAGTCATTGCGGACGTTGAAAGGGTCTAATCAGGAAAATATCTCTAGCACTAGTACGACAACCAATGCCCAATTGTTGAGGATGAAGCGTTCAATGCCTAACATCGGTCGCGCTGCAGTATCAACTCCTGCCAAACAACCGAGGCCTCCAAGCCGCAGCAGTGCAGGTAGGCCCCCGAGCAGTAACAGTCAGGGTAGACCTCCCAGCAGTGGAGGTACTGGCAGACCGCCAAGCAGCAGTAGTCGGCCGCCATCACGTAGCAGTGCAGGTAGACCGGCTAGCCGTAATGAATCCTCGAGATCAAAGGTTTCTGGCGATAGGATGGATATTGGAGCTGGAAGAAAACCGTCGGTGCCCTTTTTGCCAGCTGGGAGTTCGGTGAGGCAGAGTCAGCATATTTCGGCGAAACGGTCTCGCCAAACGTTCGACTACAAAGAGTCCATTGCGGCTGAAAGACGCACAAATAGCCGTCTACAGCAGCGAACGCCACGCCACTCACCATCTTCGTCCACCGCATCGGCGAAGGCAAAAAGAGCAACACCCACAGTTGCCCCAGAACACCTAAGGAGAGAAGCAGCCGCGATTGAAACGTTGACTCAGCCGACAAGGAAAAGGAACTTTGGTGATGGCACAGAACTGGAAATTTTCGACGATTTACCAACAAGTGCCAAGCTTGAGAATCGGTTTGTAGTTGCACCTGCGGGCCGTGGGGCACCCGAGGCAACAAAATCCAGGAGCGTACCTGTCCACGGGACTACAGGGAGAGATGGAGAAAGCCCCTCTAAGAGGATTGACCTGACCAACCGCTTCGGGGAAGTTCCAAGGTTCGCTAGAGACACTAATGGTTTGCTTCCCTCTTCCCCCACCCACTTTCCCGAATCTCAATTACCTCGACTAATTTACGTATGACAAAAATAGCATCCAGGAATGCACGCGAGCAGAGAACTGGGCATCCGCCCGGGGGCGGGGCCAATCCAAGCATTAATCATTGGAAGGCACAAGTTGCCGCTCGCGGCACTGCGGGTCCAAAAAGCCGCCGGAAGCCACAGCAGAAACCACACCTTATCAAGCCAATGGGTAATGTAAACAGTCTCCCTAAAGGTACGTGCGTTTGCAGTGTAACCTGCAACTAATGGGCCAAGCATGCCATTGCATGATGCTCCATTGCTGTCTTTTTTTTTTTTTCCATTCGTAGTGTTGTGGCGTTTGTAAAACGGACTGCTATTGCATACAGCCAAAAATTGGCCAGAGCCCCAGAATTTTTGTGATATGCAATAGCAGTCCGTTTTGCAAGCGCCACGACATTACGAGCACCCATGTCGATCATTGTTTCTCGCTTACCTTCCTGCTTTCGTGCCCCTGTCGATCTGCAACGCGGGCTTTACTGCGTTTTAATGTTTCATGGGTTCTGGTAGGCTAACACGAAGTCACGTTATCGTCACGCAGTGACCGCGGTTAATGGGATGACATATAACCCCAAGACATACAAGTGGGAAGGGAACGAGGGTGACGTAAAAGGGTTCGAAACACAAAATCCCACGCCACCTCGCCCTGCCTTGATCGCCAATGTCAACCAGAACGGCTCAAAGCTGGGAATCCAAGTTGTCCGTGGCATGGTTTTCGATCCCTCAAGGATGTGCTGGCTCAAGGTCGATGAGGACCCCGATGAAGAGGAGCATGACCCGTTCGAGGGATTGGACGACCTCCAGGATCACGACATGATCAGCATTGATCGATACAGTGGGGGTATGGACGAGGGATTTGGGGGAAATGTTTTTGGGGGAAGTGGGAGTGGTGCTGGGGTTGGTGGCCCTCGCGGGACAAGGCTGAGCGGAGGATTCGGAGAGTTTATCGTAGGGGAGGAGTTCGATGTGGGACCCGAGTTTGTCAGACGTCAGCGTGAGGAGGAGGAGCGATGGCGGAGGAGAGTTGAGGGCTGGGTCTCTCAGGGCGAGGCGAGCAAATTAGGCAACAAATGGGCCTTGAGGGAGTTGCTAGCAGACCAGAGGTGAAAAGGCGAAGGGAAAACAAAGGTCGCCGGAAAGGGAACTGCCTCGCCGAATTTCCTTTCAGTGGAAAACAACTCACCCCCCTTCCTCTGGGGATGAAGACAATTGGCTAACCGGACATCCCCTCTTGTGTACTGGTGATACCCATTTTTCCCTGCATCCCTTCCCTGCCTATCGGTCGCTGAGTCCACGCCTTTCCGTCTCTTTCCTTGGTTCCTGTACAACAATAGTCCAAGCTGATGTTTATTACTTGGCTCCCGCCTAACCTCTCCCTAAATTTTGTATTCTACCTGTACTGTACTTTATTTCTCATCTATAACTGGTATGGATGGGTGGGTGGGGTCCGCTAGTCACGGGATGGCGTGGTATATATTGTTCTTTTATTTCTTTCTCTATTGTTCTTTTTCTTTTTGTTTGGGCGGAACGGGCGGATTTTACTTACTATACCCCACACGAGTTACACCTCTCCTTTTTAATTATTACTTTGGTCCACCCGTCCTCTGCCCATTTGGTTCGGATAGTCCTTTTTACTTGGCAGTACTGCGGTGCCGCGCTGGTATTGTCACTATTGCAAGCTGCAGTCCTTGGTTACTTTTTTGTATCTTTTGGAAAGGTTAATTTCAGAAAGAAAAAAAAGCGGGTAGTCAGCTATCTTGAGGCAGGTAGGCAGGCATGCGTCAGACAGGAAGGCGAAATGCTGGCCAGGATTAATTGGGAGGGGTGCAGGAGGCGGTGGAGGAGGGGGTATTTGAAGATGCTCGATTTCAACCATATACTTAGATTTGCGTGACCTTTTTTTTATTTTTATTCATGTGCGCGGCAAAATGCTGTTTGGGGAAGAACGATGGGGGGGAAAAAGGAAAGATGCTCTCCTGCTCGTTTGCTTGCTTGTTGGCTGGCTGGCTTGGTACTCCGCCAGCACTTGAGGTAAGGAAGGTCACTGTAGCTGAACAAAATAGTAAGTAAAAAAGAGTATGTAGGACGAAAAGCAATGCGCATGGAATGGGGGGGTATTATCATAGGTTCCACCTACCCAGCCATCCTATCGGAGTACTCGAGTACGCTCACCAAACTCCTACCCAGGCATTTCCGGTTTTCTTCTTTTTCTTTTCCCCCTTCTCGCTCTCGCCGAAGGTGCCAGCTTGTTGGGAATAAGTATTCATGCGTGTGTGGCATACTTGATATGGGAAGTTAATATCACGACGGTGGACACCCGCGGTTCCTCAACTCAACTCGACCTTATAATAATGATAAAAACGCGGAGGTGTGATGCCGAGCATGCCATGATTGTAGAACATAACCTCTGTATAAGTATACACTACACACTGTGCACCCGCTATCCCGAACACAAGCACTTGCAAAAACCCCCACCCGTAGTCAACTATATAATAACCACCACAACCTAGAACCATGATAACCTAATACATGTAACGAGAAACCATCCGCCAAGCTCACCGCGAGAAAAACAATACCAAGCCCCGATCTACGATACCCTCCCCCCCCCAAAAAAAAAAAACACAAACATAACAGGACCCACCCACAAAGTACGAGTAATAATAAAATGAAACCCCCAAAACAATAAAATCAAAAACCCCCCCCCCACAACCACCCACACACACCCATTCACACCACCAAAACAAACACAATTCCCAGGTTTCTCCCATACGGTTTACAGTAGACTACAGTACCGTCCACCGCCGCAACGGCGCTCCGCGCGCGCGCAAGGCAATGCAATGCGCGGTCGCACGCACGCACGCACGCACGCAACCAAACGAAAAGAAAAGAAACTATGATAGTAAAATAACAAAGCCAAGCCCCAAGCCAATCTAGCCAAGCCAAGCCTATGGGAAAAAGAAAAGAAGAAAAAAGAAAAAAGAAACCAAACATTGTTGAAAACGTGGGATGCTTCTTCTGGTAAAAGGTAAGTGAAAGTCTAGAACACTCTTTTTTTAAAATTTTTCTTTTTCCATTGGGTGTTCTATTGCCCCCCCGCCCCCCCGCGAAAGCGTAACGAGTACAGTATACTGTACTGTACTGTTGTTCGGAATAGCTTTTTCATGCTGGTTGAAGTTATCGCTCGAGCTGCGAACTAAAACCGAACTAAACAAATATATAATATTATATATATATTGGGAATTCTACGTGTGGATGAGGGAGTAATTTTTTATTGTCAAATTCTAGTATATACATACGAGTATGATACAAGTAAATTACCGTACCGTAGGTTGACTAACCACGGCAAAACCGGCGTGTGAAACGGACAATAGTCTACGGACAAAAGTTTCAGACCATGATACTCTACCAAAACCGATCCTAGCCCCCCGATCCCGATTCGATCGGGAGTCGGGGTTTGGGGAAATCCTCGGCGTTGGGTGAGTGGTGGGTTACGGGTGCTCGGGACGTCAGTAATCCTAACGATGGATCCACTTGTTATGAAAGTTTCTCGGAATTTGTTCTATCATGCTTTTTCTTCTTCTTCTTTCCGGGTTGGACAAGTATCGTGATTTTGATTTTTCCAAGTTTTTATGCCAACAACTAATAATGATAATTCAATATCGTGGACAGAACCCGTAATCGGTACCGGAGCTATTATCCTATCTGTCTATCTATCCACCGTATCTATCTATCCCACCGTGGGCTGTTTTGGATTAACTAACTTACTGGTACGGCTCACCGCCGGGACAAAGATATCGGTATCTACTATGATACTACTATCCAGAGACTCAAGATAACCCACCCAACCAACCTCCGAATCGCGAATCACGACGATGATGACCCCCCCCCTCTCGGGGGCGATAGGAACCCCACGTCGACGAAGGAAGGGAAACAAAAACTATAGACTACTGTACGCCAAACTGCTTGTACAGCTATTAAAAGGCGGGTGGAAACGGGTATGATACGGTAGCTTATCCTTTAATCTGTTGTTCGTATCTCCCAGCACTCTTAGGGTGGTTAATGGCCCTGGGCTAACTTAATATCTTCTCCAGGGGTAGTAGTAGTATGGCCGGCCGGGGAAGCTCTCTCTCCGTGAGGTGACCAGTAGAACATCTAACTTGATCTTGGATGATAAGAAATTATCGTCGTTCCCCTTACCCTACCATAGTAGATCCGCATAAACACTTGGCAAGGACGCTATGCGAAAGCGCAACCAGCAAAAAAAAAAAAAAGAAAAAGGAAAAAGGAAAAACGGCTTCCCAATTCTAGCTCTCCCGCTTCTTGCGGAAAACCCTAACCGCGGCGTAAACCGTCTGCATGTCTGTAAGCAAGCACCTCAAACAATCCAGATATTGACCAAACTTCAGATCCGAAGGGAAATCTGCTACGGTAAGAGTACCCTAATAGTAGGAGTATTGCCGACACACCGATATTGAAGGGTATGATAGGAATAGATAAATGAGGACTGTTTCCCCCCCACGCCAAATTTTTTTTTTTTTCTTCCACCTTCTGATAGCACGGTCCCAGTGGTACTTGTAGTACCTCAGCAGGGTAGGGTAACTGCTACTCTACCGAAAACCCCCACGCACTTACTCTATGGGAGAGTGGTTTTTTTTTGGGGGTCGAGTTCCCTGGCAAAATCAATGATCCAACGTCAATTATTCGATTTCAGTGGAATTGCGTACACCACAGGGGAAAAGGAGACGGGGGGTTGCTGGTTTTTCCCGCGATTGTAAAAATAAAATAGGGAACCCCACTTATGTCTTTTAACCTTTGCGGTTTTAATTATTCGAGTTTGGTTTTGGTTTCGCGTATGCGGCTGCTGATACCGCTGCTGGAAGGAAGGTAATTTAGATGGGAGAAGCAGCTCACTTGTCCCCCCCACCACCACCACCTTCAACACCTCCCAATTCCCCCGAGCTATTCGAAACGAGAATGTGTTCGCACTGTACTTACTTCCCTCCCTTGCCCCCCCATCTTCCCTAACTCACTCATTCACTTCACTCACTCTCACCTCGCCTCAGGAAGGCGAAAGTCGAAGACAGGGGAGGGGGGGTAAGCCGATCGCGGGATTGTCCGAGTAGAAGGGGAGGGGTGTCGACAAGGCAGGTGAGGGAAGCAAGAGAGAGGGAAGGAGAAAGGTAAAGAAAGGTTGGCTTAGCTTTGTTGGTTAGCCAAATTATGTTAGGTTAGCTTGGGTTAGGTAGTTGTCGCTGTCGTTGTCGTCGTTGTTAAACTCGCTCGCTCGTACCCTCGTCTCGTTCGTTCGATTTGGCGATTTGATCGATCGGGTGCAGATGCTGTGATTAGCTTTGGGACATTTTTATTTTATTTTTTGCTGATGTGGATTAGGAGGGAGGGGGAGGTTCGCTCTCTTGCCTCACGGAAGGTGGGAGGGAGGGAGGGAGGTTAGGATAATTATCGAAGTTGGCGTGGTGGTGAGAGGTAGGCAGGAAGGTAGGTAGGTGAGTAAGTGAGGTTGTGAGGTTGATGGAGGTGTGGGTTGTCGATGCTCGAGTGAGTGAGTGAAGTAGGGCGAGTGAGTGAGGTGTTCGCATGAGGTTTGCAAGTTTTTTATGTGGACAAAGGCGTAGAGGTGAGGCTGATCCCTCTCCCCTTTCCACCGCCCGGTCGTGGCCCATCCTTTCAGATAATGAATCTCGCCCCCCTTTCCACCTTCGATTCGTTCCCCCAATTTTTCTTTTCTTGCTTGTTGTCCGTTGTTGTTGCTGTCGTTGTGCAATGGGTAGCGTACTCTACCCAGGCAGAGGATGTGGAGGAGCAGGAGCAGGAGCTATAGCTTGGCTTAGCTCCAGGCAGGGTAGCAAAAAGAAAGCATAAGTGTCGTAAAAGCTGAGAGTAAAAATGCAAGGTCCCATAAGTTTTTTCCTTCTCCTTCTTTCCCCCCACCAAACCTCCGGAAAACGCATCGGAAAGAGTGTTTATCCCCGTAGCAGTGCCATAGCAATAGCGATGAGGAGTTATCAACAGTAGCGGCAGCAACAGCGACGAGTGAACAGGTAAAAGAACGATGGAGGGGGATTTATACACATTTCTCTCACATTTCTCCCCAATATATCATATGAGAAACCCAACTTACCTCCCTCCATCCCTCCCTTCCGTCTACCTCCTTCACCTTCTTCCAGTTCCTCCTCCTCCTCTGCCTTATCCCCCCCCAAAAAAAAACAGGGAAATCCCCTCGCCCACCGTGCCGGGAGCATTACAAGTGCCTATGCTGTACTCGAGTACAACTCCACGCCAAGAAAATAGGTCTCCAAAAAATAAATAATTATTCCCCCAACCAACTCCCAAAACCAACTAGCCAACCAGTCAGTCCAGTCAATATCAAAACCCGTACCTTTTTCCGCTTCACCACGACTTCCCCCAAAATGGGAATAAAAATAAACTTGAAAAAGAAATAAGATATGCGGGTGTATACCGGTATGCTCTTCCCGGGCGAGTCCGTGGCCGGCGATCCAAAGGGTACGGGATGTGTAGGCAGGTATTCCTCACCAGCTCAGCACACCCTCAATGGAAAATTATGCAACCCCAATCCAACCGGCATGCACGCTCGATGGGGGTCCAGAACGTGCGAAATATATATCGCCGCAGTTGTTGCTATTGGTCAGGATGGATGGATGGATGGATGGATGGATGGATGGATGGATGGGAAAGAGATGTGGTGGAGAAACTGGTAATTTAGTGTAGCGAAGTGAGTAGTGAATATTAACTCTTTTTCCTTTCAACCCCATTCGGCGCCGTCGGCCGGCATCCAATGCCCCATCCATACATCCTTAAGCTTAGAGGAGTAAGGGTAAAAAACAACGGATTGGCAGTTAGGCTATGGCAACCTAAAGGGAGGTGGTGTTTTGTTCAAGCTTCCGATAAGAAACAACTCACTGTTTCAGTCACTTGCTTGCATGGGGCGGGCATGAATTGCTTGTTCTCCGGGAGGTTAGCTCTAGTAGCTAGTAAGGCTGAAACAGATAGCTTTTCTATATCAGAGCTTGGTATGGTGTTCTCATCCTATCGCAGCTTTCGTGGGGGGGGGGAGGATGGAGAAGTTACCTCAGGATTAAACCGCTCCTTCATCGAACCCACCCCCCCTCCCACTCTTCCTCCCCCACTATCAGCAAAAAGGCTCACATACACACCCATGAGGATTCAAATTTTTTTCCATATGGCAAAAGCGTAGACGTTTTTTCTCTTGTAAACATTCACAAAAATATCAAAAGGCATATTTCGGCGGCCGAACCCCAGATAGGAGCACCAAGGGATATATGTACATAAACGAACAGAAGATAAAATAGAAAAGGGTAATAGGACTGAGAAATAGAGGAAATAAAAATTTGAGAAGAAAAACGGATACTACACAAAACCCCAGTATTAGTATTCCCTAGTCCTTCCCTCATAGACTGCCCGCCCCCACCATCGAGGATGTCCCAAGCAGTTGAGGAAAGAAAAAATACCAAACATAAGAAATCCCAATACAAGTGAGGAGAGGAATGTAAAAGGGAGATGAAATGAAATCACAGTAAACCTCGGTGGGGGGAAAACCAATTTCAACAAAAGTAAAGACAAGAAGTGTTTTTCTGAACTACCTCCACCACTGCCCCCTTCCCCCCCACCACCGATCACCTTCCCTCCCACCTGTACGAAGCATTTTTTTGTTCCCCGAAGTAAAAAAAAGAAAGAATAAAAAAAAAAAGTTGCGGACCAAGATAATATAAACCCCAAAAGTATGGACTATAAAGTCATTTCGTAGAAAAATAAAAAAAGAACCAATAGACCCCGGATAACCCCAGTAAAAAGATTCCATACAAGCGTAATCCCATGAAAAATTTAGAAGCAATTAGTCCGTTCGTTATTTTTTGTATTTTAAAAAGTTTTTCGTTGATCTCTCCCTCCCTCCCTCCCTCCCGCTGTAGGGTGCTGCAAGGCCTCAGTAGTGCTGTCCGCGTTTTTTTTAGTTGGATAGGTCACTAGGACCAGTTGCGTACATGCGGGGGTCAAGAGGCATCTCGGGGTAGGAGAAGGAGTAGGTATGAGCGTTTGCGGTGGCAGGGACGAGGCTTGAGGGGGGCGCAGAAGACACCAGGGCCAGCTGGGCCACTACTTGATGATTGGGAGGAACCGTGCTCATCGGCGAACTCATAGAGCTCACGGATGATCGTTGGGAAGAACTGGCGGAGGAGGTGATATATGTGGGGGTAGCATCAATTGCTTGGCGGGCATTGTTTGCTACAGCGTATTCCAAAGGGCTACTGCGGCGGAGGGTGCAACTAGGGCAATTTCGGACGAAACGGGCAATGAGTTCCTTGGGGACCCTGATTGTGAAGAAAAATCAAAAGGTTAGCCCGGTATTACTACAGAGTGGTGTCTAGGCTTTCTTTCTGAGAAATATGGCGAGATGGAGGGAAGGGAAGCTTAAGAAGAGAAACTTTGAAAGGGAATTGTGTTCATTTATGTTTGCCCTTCTTTCCCCATTCTTCTTCCCCAAAAGGAAGGGCACATGGAAGCAGTAGGCACTTCCGTTTTTATGGATTTCGCCATGAAACTTAACGTGCTTGCTTGCGCAGTAGTAAGAGAGAGGGCTTTTGGTTTTCCACTAACGTACCAGGAGAAATATTTGCGAACTTGGGCTGATGTCTTATCACGCCCACCATGTTGTGCTTGTCCGTGAGAGGATGTCAATACATTGTAAAGCTGCTCTCTAACGGCCACTGGCTTGCCCTCGTGGCAAACAACACCAACGTTGTCGTCGTCAGGCACCAAGCGGAACATCTTCTTGGCCCAAAACCTAAATTGAGCGGATTCAATGGTTGTGCACTTGGGATCACGGAGGACAGCTAGGATGTTGTCGTAGCGTTTTTGAGGGATGAGGGCTTTGTCCCTCTTCTTGGGGGAGAGCGAGAGGATGTATTCGTTCAGAAGGTTCTCGAATTCCGCCTGGGTGGGGAATCCCTCCAGGCTAGTGGGTGTGTCCTCGAAGGCATTGCCCATCTCAGATGCAGGGGAAGGCAGTTGCTGCTGCTTGGGGCTCGGGTTTGCTAAGGCAGTCGCAAGTTGGTGGTCCTGCTGCTGGTGTTGCTGTTGAAGTTGGTGTTGCTGATGTTGGTGCTGGTGCTGATGTTGCTGCTGCTGGTGGTGGTGGTGATGCTGGTGTTGATGGTGTTGGTGGTGATGGTGGAGGCGAAGGGAATCGGGACCGGACTGCAAGGAGCTAGACAGAGAGAGACTCCCGGATCCAGTGCGGGACGATAGATGCGGGGCATAATGTAAGAGGAATCCCGGCGAGTATGAAAAAGTATCTCTAGCTAAACGATGATGATCAACCATCGCTGACTGCGGTGCCATTGCCTGAGTGTTCATCATGATTGCTGCTGTTGAGGAAGCGAGAAACGAGCGTGGGACCGGCCGATTGAAGAGCAAAATTCAGATATAGAAAGGTGTTTGAGGATCGTTGGCGAAGGAACAAGGATCGTGCTAGACGAAAGATGATCGGTGGACAAGGAGGAAGGGAGGATTGGTAAGAGGTATTTAAACAGGTAAGAGCAGGAGCAGCAAGATGAGGGCAGCCGGAGAGAAGAAGCAACGAGCGAGGGGACAGAAGCTGAATATCACAGAGCCCGGGAGACTTTGCCCTGATGGAACTCTTTATTCTTCTTATGGGATTGAAGAGGAAGTTAAAAGGTGGGAGGAGAATGAAAGAATGAGGGGAATGGAGGCAGATATTAAACGAGCGCGATGTAGGTCGAGGGTAGGACTAGTGAGTGAAGAAGGGAAAGAAAGAGAGGGGGAGAGGGGGAGAGGAGAATGCGTGGGCGAGAAAGGGTGCCTAATAATAATAAACTTGGGTGCAGATAGTGTTATCGATACCAAAACGATAGAGAACAGTGATGGGCGATGATCGGAGACCGAGTGTAGCATAAATTATTTTTAAATTCCCCGAAGCCAATACGGTACAAGCTGGGCACTTTATTTTATATTTTATCTTATTATATTCTCCCTCCCCCTCATTGGAGGTTGTTACTTTGGGGGTTGAATAATAATTTTTTTTCCTTTTTTCTTTTCCCTTCCTATTGAAGAGCTCAAGCAGGCAGGGGAGAACCGGGGGGAGGGGGGGGTTGAAGATTATGTGGTGTGTGTGGTGGTGGTTGTGGTTGTGGTTGTGGTGGTGGTATACTCGAGTAGCTAGTTCTAGGTCGTATGGAATGGTGGGAGGAAGGAGCAAATTTTGCAGGGACAGAAAAGGCGCGCGTTGGAGTCGGAGGGCTTTCTGTTGCACGACAGGGCCGAAAAGGCCAAACACAGGGAAAAAAAAGGTGGAAGAGGAAGGGGGAAGTAGCAGAGAGCTTTTGCCGCAGGAGTAGGAGGAGGAGCGCAGGAGTAGTAGTAAAACGGGTAGCATAACTTGAACGGCGCGGGGGTGAAGGTCTTTCAAGGGCC
>NW_003299102.1:0-7429 GCF_000151645.1 Tuber melanosporum
AGAACTACAAGAAAATAGAACACTTAGAATTTTGTTTCGTGCTTTCACTCCCTCTACCTTTCTGGCCCACTCTGCCCCTTGCCTCTCTGATGTGGTACCTACTCGGAACACCGAGTAATCTCAGAATCTGATAAACTCGCTAACAACGGACTACATGTGTATATCAAATCCTCCCACGCGGGATATCATGCCTTCGGTTGTTGATAATAGCAGCCCTATTAGAGCTGTGTTATTAGCTGGTTGGGACGGAGTGCCGGTACTGCACTACAGCGACAACGGGTTACCTATAGTAGGTTTGGGATTAAGCTCCACCGGGGAGGGTAGGGGCGCTGGAACTAAGCTGCTTTCGTCGATAGAGTACAGCAATTGGGTACCTGCTTTGTGTTTGTGGATTACAAATGTTGATGTGCGGTGGCTTCGGAGTTTTTGGATGCATTTGGACAGGAGTTGGGACGGTTGGACCAGGCCGGTGCCTGAGATTCCAAGGGTGGAAAATGTGATGCCGTGGACGTAGGCATCTTATTGGTTGGATCGCGGTAATGATATTGGATGTTCCGATTGTTCTAGTCACCGTGCTATAGTACCAGCGGGGCATGCAAAGTGGGTAGCGCCTCGGCTCTATCACTGGAATGGTGCGGGTGATATCTTGTAAGTTGGTTCGCGGCTTTGCATGTTGGTTTATTTAGGAATCGTGTCCGTATACCATATAATCACTATCCGGTAGGATCGGAGAGAGAGAGCGAGAGAAGCAATGTTCCCAAGCGTTATATTGTACCCTATCAGAAATATTCCACCGTTATCATATCGTACCCACAGTCACTGTAGACATACAACCCGTGATTCATACCGTATCATACAATGACGCCCGTGAGATGAAAGGGTTTCCTTCCTTGCCCCCTTATATGCCCTTCCCCTCCCAATACCCAATAACAAACTTGAAAAAAGTACTGGTCCAAAACGGTCGCTGCTCGTAATAATAAGGGCAGCTATTTATTCTCTGTAGACAATAGTAAGCCCCCAATCATCCGGTCTGCTCTTTTCGCCCATATCTTACATAAGATCTGCTCTACAAGCTTTCTTAGAACCCATAAGGTTGTAACAGCCCGCAGCAACCTTAGGTGCCCAGCAATGTCTTAGCAACTGCCGATATCTATACAAGATTCCTCCCGAGAAAAGGATATCTGATTGGTTACACACCACAACCGCCATCGAGGAAGAATCTCCTTTCTTTTTCCTAATTCAAGTCGGTAACCTCACAGTCGGTATGTGTTGTGTTGGAGCTGTATAATGATCAGGTTCCTATCACTTGCAGAATGTATGGTTTACCCCCTCACCCCCCCTTCTCATAATCCGGTTTGTGAAATTTTCTGATGATTCAGGCATTCATTCAAGCTTTCCAGCCATGCGTATGGGAATGGTTTGGGAGGTCAGAAATTGACACTGAACCGTTAATAGACCCCATTACCGTGGAACAAGAATTCACTTCATTATCAAGGATTTCAGAGTTCAAGGTTGATATATTACCAATAGGGATATTTCCAGCGGTGCGAGTATATACGGCAACGGCACTGAGGCAATTATGTCGGTTAGGTTCGACCAAGAAAACTTTGCGTGGAGACAGATCGACTCGGCGGTGATGCTGTGCATGGGTAACCGTGGAGGGAATTGGAGCAATACAAGCAAGTACGCACCTTCCGTCTCTATTAAACACCATTGCTACTACTGAAAAATTCAGATTCTTTATAACACTCTCTCTAGCTCATCACCTCACCCCCCGATACACCGACTCCGGTCTCGTAATAAAAGCGATGGATATTATGGAGGACATTGGAAAGATACAAGTCGACTACAATGACCATCCGAAAGGTGAGGTCGAGATAGTAGAGTCAGGAGAGCTCACCGCATCTGGTCAAGTAAGTGTGTTATCACCCCCCGAATCCGTCACATGTAGGACTATTCAAAACGCTCCAGCCATGCCGCAACCCGATCTGACGCCGTAAAGAACAAAGTTGCCCGGGTTCCCTGGTATAAGAGGACTCATAGCAAGCAGGCAACAATTATAGAAGTGGAGCAGGAGGCGGCGGCAGAGGCAGAGGGGAGAGAGGAGGTGGATGAGGATAGGAGCACTTAAGGGAGTGTTGTCATACTCGAGCATGGGGATGACGGTCATGCTTGAGAGTGGGCGGGCCGTCCACCGGATCACCTGCGAGGAAATATCACATTCTCGGTTGCACCACTCGTGGAGCCTCCACGCAAGCAAGGGCCCGCAGACAAGTGCCCACATGTCCAGCGTTGATCAAAGGTAATAGGGGCCATAGAATACGCTATCTCTACCCAAGACATACCAACGACGGGGAATGCACTAGCGATTAAAAGAATGGCAAAGAGGTCGCTAGGCATCACTTACACAGCACCTACGCTTCCAATTCTTGCTCCTTGCACCTTCAAGGCAGGTCTTATCACTTGGTGTACTTCATTCATACACTAAGACCTATTCTGTTCAGTTCGTGTTTCGAAGTGTTCGATGTTCGTTTGTTTTGGTTGATATTGACTAGGTTCTGATTACGGCTGGGGAAAATCTCCCTAAATACAAAAAGAAAACTCTTCCCTTCCTCCTTCAAACATACCATATCACTATTTTTCCGAGCCACCACAACCCACATAACTTAGTAGGTCAAACTAAAATCTAACTACAAGGACTTTAAATGCCACAAACTAGATTTTGACACTTGAAGTACCCATATCACAACATATTAACATCGGTATACTTGCACTTAATTATGCTATCGCATTGTCCTCTCACAAAACCTTCATGCAAATACAACTTCATTAAACCCTGTTTCTCCTGATCTCTTCTTATACTTATGTTGGATGCGAGTGTTCCAGTTGCTTGCAGTAAGTCCAAGGTGGTGCAACCCAATTGAAGATTCTGTCGTTTCAAATGAGCCCAACCCTCGCTTGACCTACCGCCACTTGTGCGCTGCCATAGTCTAACACGTTCCTTTCCTGATTCCCTCTCCTTTAGTTTGTCTCTGCCAACCCATTCGACAACTACCAATATCAATTACCAATAGAATCCACGACTATTGCCCATCAAATCCACCAGCTCTGAAGATTCAGTGCATCATCTACACATACCTACAGTGTCTCGTCAGAAGTGTTTGTGATCATCTTACTAAGCGACCTCACCAAAAATGCCACCTTACCAAATACCACCTCACTGATCGCGCGACTGTATACTACCTGCTCCATATAATATTACACACCACAATCCAGTGATCATAAATTTGAATACTTCTTTATTTCTAATTTCCCACGTATTTCCAATAGTTAACTGATCCAGATATAAATCAAAGCCAAAGAAGCGAAATCTAAAAACCACCCAAACTAGAATAACCAAGGTGGAAAAAGGCATGATCATCGGATTTTTCCACTTCCTCTAGAATATTGCTACGGTTGCTCAAATGGTTGGCCGCCTATGGTCAACTATTAAAAGCTTTCGCACTCACGTATATTAGCATTTCTCTTGGGATAAGATTCCTGGTCCTAGTCGCACACCTGTTCTCATCCAGTGACCGTGTTGCACAATCATCCGGGCTACCAAAGCCAACCGGAAAATGACCAGATCGTCTTTCAGGGATATATCTGCACCACGTGTTTCTCTTTCTACAGGTTCGTACCCATCTGAGCCTGAGTGGTAGAACATGATTGTCACCAATGTGGCTTGGCATAAAAGAGGTTGTCACATCACACATGGTTATGAGTCACAGGTATGTTATTGTTTCATACATATGACTCATTCGGGTCATATGATTTGTTATGTGTGTGATTTGTGATGCTTTCGCACATCGCTCAAATATGTGTCATGGGATGTGCACCTGGCGAGTATGCCTTGCAAGGATCCCTTGCGGGTAAGCCTTGCGCATATGATTTATGTTTTACACATGACCTCATTATGAGGTTATGGGTTTCGTGCACATGACTCAATCGAGTCATATGACTTGTTTATTGCATTATGATTAGTTTATGAGTTTTTGTATATGACCTCGGTGTAAGGTCATGGGTTTTGAGCATGTGATCACTTTAGTCACATGACTAGTTTGTTATTATTTGGTTTCGCACATGTGACCACTTTAGGTCACATGACTACAGGCAGGAAGAATACTATATAAGGAGGCTGAAGCGGCCCAGGAGGATAGGTTCTTCACACTTTGTTCTAAGTACTTTTCCTCCTTCTTTCACTCCGTGTCGCTAGTGAAGATTCCGTGTCGGTCCAATCAGAGCCCTTGATTTCTATCTCACAATATGCTTCAAGTCTTTAACTTTGATCACCTTTCATGGGCATCGTTGTTAATCCCTCCTTTACAATTGCTGGAAGTTCTTTCTTCCTTTTACCTGTCTTTATATTTGTTTGTGTACATCGCCTCCTCTCAGTCGCAATGGCTAAGCGAGCCTCTGTCCCTTCCGTCACCTGTGCTTTATGTTTGTCTGTGGTTCTTTCTCGTGCTGTCGAGAAGAACCTCGCACTGGAGGCCGAAGTTTCTGGCCTTCGGCATCACATCTCGGTCCTTTCTCGGCAATTTAATCATGCTGAGAAAGAGATATCTACCTTGTCGGCAGCCCTGACCTCTGAAGGCGATACTTTTCGTGATTTGGTCACAATTCTGGTGGCTGAAGGTCCTACGGTTATCCCCTCTTCGCCTTTCCCCTCTGTCGCTTCAGTTACTACGGTGGTCTCGGTTGGTGGGCGTAGGCTGGACCCTGAAAATTCTCACGGTCAAGCAAAGGAGCTCTCTCAGGAGAAGGTTGCACCGGCAGCCATCCCTGCTCCCCTTGCAGCTACTGTTGTGGATGGTAGTGTGGGTGGTCCTTTTCCTGATTTGTCAGGATTGGAGGAGGCGCTCACTCATTGTGTGGGCAGGGTGGATCCTGGTGTGGTGACACTAGCTGAAGTGGTATAACGCCCTTCAGGGGGGAAGGTTCCTGGGCCCTCGGTGGCTGAGCCTGTGGCTGGTGGTGGTAACACCTCTGGTAGTATCCCTCCTGTGGCGGTGGGTGGTGATGAGGGTTGCCTGTTCACTCCTGTGACTATACCTGCACCTGGGGGTGGGACGAGAAAGAGCAAAAAGAAGCACTGGGTCAAGCTAGACCAGACCTCACCCGTGCCACATGTTTCCAACTTGGAAGTGTCATCGCCTTCCCCGGTTTCCTACAGCAAACCGGCTGCTACGGAGTATGCGCCGGGTTCAGCACCTGCGGGGCAAGCTGAGGAGTTAGAGAAGGAGCTGAATACCTGGGTGTGTTTGGTTAAGTGCCGACGGCTTGGGGACTGTCTTGTTCTGACCTCTTCCATTGAGGCTTTTGCACTGCGCTGCCAATATGGTGCAGCCTGGATTCTCTACGACAGTTCGTACCCCCTTGGCTAGGGAGCCTATACCCTGTAAGTTGTCTTTGCCTTGGGTCTACCCGCTGGGGCTTTTGGGACGTTTATTTTGTTTGAGTATGGGGATGGGTGCCAGGCTGGTCGGCCAGGTATCCCAGGATCATTGAGTGGGGGCACTCAGGAGGGTTTCTATTATGGCGGAGGTTTTTGTGTGGTCACATTCAGGTGGCGGTAGTGGAATTTTTGTCTTTTGTATGGGTAACATGGCTGGTAGGTAGGCAGGTCTAAGGAGGACTTTCTTGGCCGATGATGGCTTTGTATTTAGTGTTCGTGTTAGGGCATGGTGCGGGCATATTTGAGGTATAGGGTTGGAGGTTTAGTTAGGGTGTGGTTAGTGGTATCCGGAATGCGATAACCTGTGGGTCCGGCCCTAGAGCTCGTTGTATGCCTGTGTTTGCGGTACGAGTTTAAACAAAATTGGATTGACTTCTAAGTACTTTTCCTACTTATTATGCTAAGGAATACAAAGCAACTTAATGATCTTTATCTTTATTGCAACGATATTGTTACACCAAGGAGGGCTCTTCACGAATAAGCGCTAGAGAAAACTTACGATAAGTGTTTCCGATAGAAGACAAAGGTCTTGTACTAACAGTAACGTCGGCAGAGACCTAGCGGTATTATAAGACAAAGGAAGGAGAAGAAAGAGAAGAGAAGTATCGTTCCCCATCGCCAAGAACTAACCATTCAAGGAGGGATTGTCACATTACAAAGCGTCACCTAGTGCGACGCCAAATGATACAAAACGGCATCCTTCAATCCAGACAGGGAAGGAGATATCGACATCGACAATCAAAACCTTAACCTAGGAAGATTGAGCGACGCCCTATATCACGTCTCAGCAGAGCCCTCGAGAGCAGCAAGCCCAGTAACCCCAGTAAAAGGATCACCAGTTAATAGCTCTCCGGCAGGAACTCCACGACCCAAGAGAATGTCGGAATCAGCAGTACCTGGCCCACTGGCCCTAGCCGCTCCAGCACCATGAACTAGCATACTGAGAATGACTGAAAATCAGTTTCAGGTATTTCTCGCAGTAACACGAAATACAGGACAAGGTAAGGTCCAATGAATGAAAGCAAAGGAACCCTACACATACGAAGGAGCCGAAGACAAACTATGAATATTCCTAGCACAGTGTGAAAGATTTTTGCTGTCAAGAGATATGGCGATCACCATGACGAAATCAAGATTCCACATGTGGAATCTCTACTCAGAGAACTCATGGGACAATGGATCATGCCTTCGCAAGGTGGAAGAAAGCAGAGAAAATGGGTCATATATGAAGAGTTCAAGGCAATACTCTTCGAACAATGCGGAGATCCTAACGTCAAAGAAACAGGGAGACGAAAGATGGAAAAACTCTAACAAGGAAAACAATCATTTTCGGCATACTGGAACAAATGCAGACTATTGAAATATCAGGCCAAGTTTGATGAAGCTACTCTCTACATCATCCTCCTGAGAAACTGCAGCGAGAGACTATGAGAGGCATGGAGAACCTCCCACCTACGCTATACAACAGCAGAAGGATTTACAAGATGGGCGATCGATAAGGAAAGCAAACTAAACCTGGTTCGAAGCAACTCGGAGAGTACAATAGCATACAGGATGGTCCAATCATCCAGAAATGAGGACGGAACCTGCAAACCACAAGCAGCGCCAGGAGAAAGTCGAGCATTACCACTAGGTGAGCTAATAGAGTTAGACAAATCAAGAGCAGGACCTGCTCTTCACCTGTCTAAGGAAGAATATGCTAGAAGAATGAACGGGAAACTCTGTCTAAGGTGCAGAAAAGCAGGACATAGGATATCAGAATGCAGAAGCCAACCTGGCATTGGATACCAAGAGACCAGAGCTGCTGGGAACAATCGTTTCAAAAATCAAAAAAGGAGCAACATTCGCGAAATGATCACAGAAGATTCACCAGCGGAAACCGACGAGGGTCCCCAGTAAACGGTGGTCTGGGAGACCCAAGATGTGGACCTA